>NC_089791.1:25245887-25248387 GCF_040412425.1 Macrobrachium rosenbergii | reverse complement strand
CTCTCTCTCTCAATCTCTCTAAAAATATTATATACATATTTATATATAATATATGTATATATATATATATATATATATATATATATATATATATATATATATATATATATATATGAATATATATATATATATATATATATATATATATAAATACATATATAGAATACATAAATATATAGGTGTGTGTTTAATAATTACAAAAAAGTAAACCAGGTTTGGTATTATTTTGTGTCAAATTATTTTATTTTCTGTGTATCAAGTGTCAACAGTGGCGTCAATTCCAGCTACATCTACGACCATTTAATCCTTAAGAACCTTTGGGACCTGTATTGATAGCTCACTTTCTCTTTGTCAATAATATTAACTACAAGCTTTCCGACGGACATTTTTATTAAAACCTGTGGACTGAAAGGCACGGCACTTGATTCAAATCACATTTCTGGACTGGCTGATTAGACAGGTCTGTGAATCACCCGCTGGATATTAGTTTCTCCTCTCTCTCTCTCTCTCTCTCTCTCTCTCTCTCTCTCTCTCTCTCTCTCTCTCTCTCTCCTTGACCAGGAGACAAGGTAAGGAATGGTTTCAGTGTTCTTTGTTGATAATCCGTATTTTCTCTCAATCCACGGATGGCAGTTGCTGCTATATCTGTATTCCCAACATATATGTATAATGAGTGTTAACTTGCATTTATTAGTGAATTTGTATGGAAAAAAATAGCTTTAGTTATATATATATATGACAACTACATTTCAGCTCATTCTGAACAATTTCGCTCCTGACAGAACCCACATTCAACATGTCAATTCTTATTAGGCGATTTTCATCACTTCTCTTACTGGAGGTTGGGGGTAGGGTGGGCTATCCTGATGAACTTTTCACAGGGGTCACGAGACTAACATTAACAAAACCTCTGAATGGCTACTCTACCAGATTTGAATTCTAAACTGCAAATTCTCAAAATTACAACGATAAGGCAAAAAATTAAATAATAATAAGTAATAATAATAAGTCATCAGGAAATCGTTAAGGTTCAAATTGCCTTGCTCTGTGGCTAAAACGAACGACTATTTGAATTTTTGTAGCTTTAGATTATAAAGTTCGCGTATGATAACATTCCTCTCCAGTGAAGCGGTTATTCAGGGGAAGACTGCATTTGACGGCTTTTATTTTCAGCATAAAGCTGTACTGCAGGATTTATTTTGCAGCATTTTTGCCGCAATTCACTATTTTATATTCCAAAATGCGCCGAACGATGTCTTTTTTTGCAGAACGCTAGACAATCCGTTTGTAAGATTATTTTCATCTTGTTTTCTTATTTCTAGCAAAAGATTTTATAATTACGCGACTGAACGATCACTAGTTTTTTTGCAAAACATCGGTATTTCAGGATCCAAAATGGTGACACGATAATTTAACAATAAAGAGTTTTCTTTATTCTAAATTATGACCTATATATCATTTGCACTGGATTTTAGCTGATGAAAAACGTATATATATATCATTCTATTATATTTATATATATATATATATATATATATATATATATATATATATATATATATATATATATATATATATATATATATATATATATATATATATATACATAGTGCAGCATAAGTAACGCCCTTTGTTTAAGTGGATCAAAATTAAAGCCTTTTAGATTATCCTTATTTTTTCGAACGTGAATGTATTGCCACAGGTTAATAGATTAATATAATATATTAACAAAATTAATATAATGCTTATTCGGTTTAATAATGTTCAATATAAATGATATTTCATTTGCACCCTTTGGATGTTAAATTCAGCTGATAACAATCTTGCAGTTTCAGCACCATTTTTATTGTTTTGATAGAACAAATTGGAATTGCTTTTTACTCTCTGTTCCTTTGTTAATCTCATGGTTGTATAAAATATCTGAAAAAATGAAGATTTAGCAAATTAATTAAAGAAAACAATAAAGAAAATATACATTATAAGATATAAAATTAAAAAGGGCGTTACTTATGCCACATTATTAAACCGAATAAGCATTATATTAATTTTGTTAATATATTATATTATTCTATTAACCTGTGGCAATACATTCATGTTTGAAAAATAAAGGATAATCAAAAGGCTTTAATTTTATTCCACTTAAACAAAGGGCGTTACTTATGTTGCACTTCAATATATATATATATATATATATATATATATATATATATATATATATATATATATATATATATATATATATTTTTTTTTTTTTTTTTTTTTTTTTTTGCAAAACGCTGGATTGTTATTCCCTGCGGAGCTAAGGTTCGATGAACAGCGCCGCTCCTCCGTCTCACATTTTCCCATTACAAGAGGCTGACAGAACAGGGCTTTTGTTCTGTCCGCGAGAGATACGTGTTTTACCAAGCACTGTGACGTGTAGCTGGCAGGAAGACTCGCACTAAATTACCAGGGCGGGGGCTGTTTTCACGTCATTTTTGCCTAATGCTAACAAAACCCT
>NC_089791.1:25230887-25240887 GCF_040412425.1 Macrobrachium rosenbergii | reverse complement strand
GATGGTAAATGAGAAAATAAGAACGGAGATTATTACCATCCAAATACACATGTATTCATATATAGCAAGATATGAATACTTTAGACTGTGTTAGGTAGATTCTGCATATTCGAAATGCCATAATTATGTGGAAAGAGAAAACAAATAAACAAAAGCAATTTATAAAGAAGTAACTGACGTTGAGAAATAAGTAAAACAACTGAATCACGCCATAATAATAATATTATTATTATTATTATTATTATTATTATTATTATTATTAGTTATTATTATTATTATTATTATTATTATTATTCATTAGGAGATGAACCCTATTCATATAAATAAGATTTCAACAGGGGCCATTGACTTGAAATTCAAGCTTCCAAAGAATATGGTGTCTTCGAAAGAGGTAACAGAAGGTGATGGGAAATACAAAAAAAAAAAAAAAAAGAGAGCGACCAGTCATAAGAAAAACAGATAAAAACAATCAAGAAATTAATAAATGTAAGTAAATTATTAAAATAATAAGGGTAGTAATGCATTGCATCTTCTGCTTGAACTTCTGGAAGTTCCAATTGCAAATAATAATAATAATAATAATACAATAATAAAATGATAATAGCTGGAAAACTTGTAGCCTGGGATGATGGGTAAACGCCCACACGGCATCCAAAGACCAAGACTTCAGCTCTCCGGCGAGGAAAAATCATGCAAAAATGCGCCGAAGTTTCTTTAGCGATCGAGTTTTTCTGCACAGCGTATAATCAAGGCCACCGGAAATAGATCTATCTTTCGCGGTCTCGGTATAATGCTGTATGAGCCGCGCCCATGAAACTCCAACCACGGCCCGGTGATGCCTGGCCTATGCTGTTACAGACGCACGATTATGGCTACCTTTAACCTAAATAAAATAACACCGTTATGTTAGAGGGCTGCAATTTGGTATGCTTGATGATTGAGGTGGATGATCAATATACTCAATTTGCAGCCCTAGCCTCTGCAGTTTTGAGATCTGAGGGCGGACAGAAAAAGGTGACGGACAGACAACGAAAACCGACCCTGACGACTACGGGATGAAGTCGTCCACTCCCAGACGCCCAGAGCGATCTCTAACCTCCTGATCTCCGGCAGATCCGAATCCCCTTAATGGGTGCCATAATTGTCAGCCATTCAGGATTTAAGTCATTTTCCCAGCGCTCCACTATCACGCCGAGACGTGTTAATTAAGCCGTTTCTGGGAACAGAACAGTAAAAAAATAAAATGGAAAAAGAAAATAGGATGAAATATATGCATCTTTCGTTATATGAAAAACCTCTTACTGAACAGGTGATTAAGGTGTAATGGCCCTTGCAACTGCCAAGTCATAAGCTCTTTATTAATAAAAAAAAAAAAACTAACCGAACATTTGATTATGCTGTACGGGCCTTGCAACTGTCAAGTCATAAGCTCTTTATTAAAAAACTCCTGGTCAAAAATTAAGAGCCCAAACCAAGATCTAAGTTAATAAATAAAGAAGTGCATAAAAAATTAAAGGAAAAACATACATAAGTACGCCTCTTTATTAGAAAACTTCCACCTGATTAAAAATTAAGATCCCAAAGTGTGTTTTTCAAATTAATAAAGAAAGAAGTACTGAATAAATAAAGGAAAACAGACATAAATAAGCGCTTTATTAAAAAAACACTTTGTCAAAAATTAAGATCCTAAAGTGAGATCTTAAATTAATAACTTCAATAAATAAATAAAGGGAAACAGACATAAGAAATCTTATTAAAAACTTCCTATCAAAAATTAAGATCCTAAAGTGAGACCTTTCTAAATCAAGAAACAACTTCAATAAATAAATAAATGAAAACAGACATAAATAAGATCTTATTATAAAAACTTCCACCTGGTCAAAAAATACGAGCCCAAAGTGAGATCTTTAAATTAATAAATACGGAAGTGAATGAACAAATAAAGGAAAATATACATAAATAAAAGATTCCATAATTCATCATTATTCATAGGAATTGTCAATGGACAAGAGCCATGATCTCACGAAAAAATTAAAGTAAAGATATTCTGGATTCTGAATACAATTTTTTTTCACAGAGAAAATTTGCCACACACGCCCATAAAATGAAATCGAATAACAATGGAAACCTGACATAAATACGAGATTACAAACTCATCATATTCATAAGAATTGCTATTAGATCTATAAAAATATATAAATTGAATAAAATTGTAATTTTTTTTCACTCGAGAAAAATCTTCACACGCACTCAATAAATGAATGAATAAATAAGGAAAAATAGACATAAAACAAGAGATTACAAAACTCATCAATATTCATAGGAATTACTACTAGATCTTATAAAATATAAAAGTAAACATATCATCAATTCAATATATTTTTAACTGGAGAAAAATATCTACACACACCTAATAAATGAATGAATAAATAATGGCAAATTGGAGATAAATACGAAATTACAAAGCTCATCAATATCCATAAGAATTGCCATTAGATCTTACTAAAAAAAAATAAAAGTAAATGATGGTCAATTCGAATAAAATTATGATTTTTTTTTTTCACTCGACAAAAATCTCCTCACATACTCGAATTTCTCTTTTCGTGACGTACAGCGTAACCGATACAGCTCTCCCATTCGGTTAATAATAATAAAAGCGGACAAATGATTTGCGTCCCATTAAGCCTCTCGGCGATGCAAAAGATCCTCAATCGCAGAGACGGACATCCATAAACATCCGCAAACATCCATAAACATCGCCGTAACATCGGGCTATCGGGCCCATAATAGTCGTCCGATGAATGAGCAAAAAAAAAAAAAAAAAAAAAAAAAAGTGAAATGAATAAAAAAAGGGAGAGAGAAATGAATAATATCGACGTAACACGCCTTCTTCTGCTAATGAATGAAACGACTCATTCACGTCATTCATGCGAGTAGTAATAATATTTCTTCCTCTTTCCCACGTCGAAATACAACCCTGACTCTCCTTGCATTAGCGCATAAGGCAGTTGCTGATTTATTTATCTTTTTTTTTTTTTTTGCCGGGAGGACTGGCAGTAAAATGAGGTCTAAGGATGTGGAGGGGGTTGGGGGAAGGAAGGGGAAGGGGGAGGGAGGGGAGGGAGGAGGAAGAAAGAGCTGTCTTTATAAAAGATATAATAAAAAAAAAAGTTTTTTTATTTACTTTTTCCCATTTTTACGCTTTTTTTCTTTTATGCTTAATAACAACTGTAATAAAATAGCAACAACAACAACAAAACAACAACAACAACAACAATAATAATAATAATAATAATAATAATAATACAATAATAATAATAATAATGACAAAATTATCGATGCCTCCCAAAATGCTGTTTGAAAATATTTCTGGACAGACATATTCCTCATAAGTTCATTTTAAGTTACGAACGACAGGCAGAAAGATGTTGATATTTACGCACAAGCTTATTTTATAGTCGACTTAATCAGCGAAAACTGTAATAAATATAATGGCTTGCTATGCCTTAAGTTTTGGAGAAGAGTTGACGTAAATGACCTACTTGGCAAATTGTTATACAAATGCTATATTACACACTTAACACATACACACCGTTATAAAGTCGCCTTAAGGAAGTTCCTTTTCTCTTTAAAAGGAATCGTGTCTGTTGACCCAAGCTGTATCTTGTACACCTGATAGTTATTTGGCTGCAGTGGTTTCAGGCAAAAAGAAACAATGGGGCTACTCAGTTATATTACAGACGAAACTAGAGCCAAACATCAACAGAAGAAGGCGTGCTGAATATATATGTATGTGCGTGTGTGTATGTATATATATATATATGTGTATGTATGTATGTATGTATGTATGTATGTATGTATGTATGTATGTATATGTGTGTGTGCGAGTGTGTACATTATAATTACATAGCCACATACACAGTGAATACGCGTTAAATGGAAAGGTGTTTAGCAGTACCATCCCAGAGAGCAGAAAATCAAATAAAAGATGGACCTTGTCATGAATATTCCACTCAGCTTGTACCTAGAAGGTTAGTTCCATGAACTAACAACAGGAAATGATAGTAATTTGCAGGAGAAAGAATTTAAAAAGAAAAAGTTTTAAATCCTCGAAAAAATATATGTAAAACTACTGAAACTATTTACATAAACAATGAAACATGATTTGATAGGTGTGCCAATTGTCATTGAGAAAAAAAAACAGAGAGAGAGAGAGAGAGAGAGAGAGAGAGAGAGAGAGAGAGAGAGAGAGAGAGAGAGAGAGAGAGAGAGAGAGAGAGAGAATTCCTTATCAAGATTTGAGTCAGTAAACGATGTCACAAACTTTTTTTTTTTCTTGCTTGTTCTGCTAATAATACTAAACAATGATTGATCGTATATCCTTGGAGATCTCTAAATTGTTTAATACTATGGTTACTTAAAATTAATGACTGCAAAACACTGGATATTATTCCTAAATAAGATGACTGGCAAAAGGACTGATATTGAGCATATAATCCAATATTTACCTGTACAGGTGAACCAATGACCATTTCTAACAACCCTTAACTTGAGCACATTAACACTTATGCCAGCTACCGGTAGTGTTAATATTTTCTTTGTAACCAGCATGAATATATTTATTATTTCAAAAGCCTTTAATGAGTCATAAGTTTCTGATAGGTTTCTGAAAGAAATTTGTTCGAATGTGCCCACAACTCTTCAATCTTAGAAGAGAGCTTTTAAGTTACTTATGCAAAGAGAGAGAGAGAGAGAGAGAGAGAGAGAGAGAGAGAGAGAGAGAGAGAGAGAGAGAGAGAGAGAGAGAGGATGATACCTCGAACAATCACCAGAAGTTTATGATATGCAACTGCAAGGTAATCAGAGACAGAGAGAGAGAGAGAGAGAGAGAGAGAGAGAGAGAGAGAGAGAGAGAGAGAGAGAGAGATGATTAAGGATGATGCCTGAACAATCGCCCGAAGCTTTCTATGGTATGCAACTGAAACTACAAGGTAATCGTGACACTCGTTTACTGAGAGAGGAGAGAGAGAGAGAGAGAGAGAGAGAGAGAGAGAGAGAGAGAGAGAGAGATGTTTAAGGACATGCTTGAACAATCGCCCGAAGTTTTCTATGGAATGCAACTGAAACTGAAAGATTTAGAATGATACAATAGCTAGTTTTTTCCTCGATGTTATGCAACTGGAAATTACACTTCAATCGTGACATATTCTTCACAGAAACACTGGTAAGGCAAACAAACTGTGAACGAGGTAAAGAAAATATGTATTTTGGATGCACAAAGCAAAATTACCATCGATATTCTCGCTCACAATTCGGTCCACAGGTCAAAGGGGCGCCCAGTGATTATGCACAAATGGACCAATTATCTCTCCCGTGTTCGATTGCATCAATTACCCTGGTAACTCTCCCTCCCTGTTCCTGTGAGATCAGTACTTTTTGAATTGATTCTTTCCGTAATTAATTCCAAAGGTAAAAGCTATTTTGTCGCTTAACGGGGGAGGAAAACACACAGGATGGGGAAATTGATATGGCGTCTGTAACTGGTAAGAAGAAATCAGTTGTTAATTTCAAGTGTGATTGCAAATGATCATAGTATGCAAGAAAAAGGTAGGAGAGTTACTTATTTATGTGGAAACCATCTTCAGAAATGAAGTCAAAATACCCTTTAGCGGAAATAACAGAAAGCTTCCGCAGAAAAGAAAAGTAATCAAGAGTTCATTCAAAAGCAAAAATAAAAATTAAAAGTACAGAAGAAGTCTGCATTTACAGGTCACAATAGATTCTCTTAAACCTTCGAAAACATAATCGTCCTTACAATATCAGAAAAATCTTCACAGCTCTCTACAACGAACAGAAGAGAGGTCTCAAGTACGCCAGCACTGAAATCGTGGCATCTCAACAGAATGAACGAATATCCTGATCCTTTGGTAATGACCCAGCTCACCACCTCAAAACGACATAGGCGTGGTAAAAAAAACAATGTTATTTCTCTGTTGAAATTACGCTCCTCGAAGACGATCCCCTGAAGGGTGTGACGTGAATTGTAAGTATCACTGATAGAAGTGAGAATAGAGTTTAGGCTCACACTAAGACGCTGGGACCTATGAGGTCATTCAGAGCTGAAACGGAAACTGACAGTAGAAAGGTCTGAAAGGTAACAGGAGGAAAACCTCTAGTTGCACCATGTATCAATTGTTAGAGAGGGGAAAATCAGATGGAAGAAAGAGAATATGAAAGGAGGTACGGTAAAGGAATGAAAGGGGCTGCAGCTTGGGGTCTGAAGGGACGCTACAAAGAACCTTGGCAATGCTCAGTGCACTGCATGAGGTGCAGTGACGGCACCACCCCACTACGGGGAGATAGAAGTGATGAGTCAGCAATCCCACCACTTTTTCTAAAAGAAAAGGTCCTGATATCAGTGACGTCTAGAAAGACAACTATGTTCCAGCAATGACAGAATAAAACAAATGATAAGATGCAGGTGGCAGTAACATCGTCATCATCTTATCTTATAAATATAATTTTACGAATAATAGTTATTCTTTCTGTTAGCATTTTTTCAAGCGTTAGCGAAATATTAAGACTGAAGAAGCCGAGTATGGATAACTGACATGGGAAGGTGGGGGCGGGGGAGGGATATTGAGCATCTAATTTATTCTCTGAATCTTTCATGAGTAATGACGATGCACTTTCCGGATCAGAAGGGCCCCATGCATTAACCCACAGCAGTACACAAGAGGACACGTATATCCTATTCCAGATTTACGCGTCAAACGCTATCCAGATTCAGCACAAGGTGCAGGGCGCTTCTAAGTCATCCTTAAAATCCACTTTTTAGTTTTCTGTAAAAGATGACTATTTGTCTGTCCGCCCTCAGATTTTGAAAACTACTGAGGCTAGAAGGTTGCAAATGGTATACATCATCTACCTCCAATCATCAAACATACCAAATTGCAGCCCTCTAGCCTCGGTAGTTTTTATTTTATTTAAGGTTAAAGTTACCCATGACTGTGCGTCTGGCACCGCTATAGGTGCCAAAACACATGCCACCACCGGTCGTGGTTGAGAATTTCAGCGGCCGCGGCTGAGATTTAAATAGGTGTGGTTGAGATTCCATACAGCATTATAAGCCAATAGGAACCTTGCTGTCTGAAGAAAGTTCGGCGCATATTTTACTTGTTTTATTCCAAAATCAACCCTCCCCTTCTTGTGGTGCATCTCTGAGCACAGAGACTGACGGTCTTGGTTGCCCTCACAAAAATTCAGCGTCCTGTTCATATTCTGTCCACATCCGCAGCACAGTATTACACAAGATGAAACAATACTGACGGCAAGCTGAAGACGATTAAGAAGAAATAGAAGTAAATAGAAGAAGTAGCGAGAAGAATCATATTCACGTTGATAGGGAAAACAAAAAAATCACCCCAAAGGAAGGTATTATTGAAAAGCATGAGAATGGTGGGAAAAGAAAATCACAAAATGCACATCACTAGAGATACGGCAAGGAAAACAGATGTTTCACAATCAACAACTAAAAAAATATCTGTTATCCCAAAGAGAAAAGGCGAAGTAATAATACAAAGAAAACGCATATAGGGTACTTGAATATCTAAAATATATATATATATATATATATATATATATATATATATATATATATATATCAGGGACAGTCAAAGCATCAAGACATAACTATAAATAAATATAACTGAATTCCACTACTGACTTCACCACATACTATCATTAGCAGTAGTAGTAGTAGTAGTAGTAGTAAGAAGAAGAAGAGAGGGAGAAGGATGAGGAGAACGGAGACTGGTAAAATACTAAATTGAGGATGGCATCACAAGATGTAGAAAAAAATATATGTATATATATAATATATTATATATATATATATATATATATATATATATATATATATATATATATATATATATATATATATATATATATATATATATATATTTAAATATTTAGAACGTCAGAAACCTTCAGATAAACGGTTCATTACGATTTATTTTTGTTTAAACTTAAAAAAAAACAATCAAACAGTTCTTCTGCGAAAAAGGAATGAATTATATACTTAAAAAAAAAAAAAGGAAGATCGCTCTCCTTTCTCAGAATAAAAAAAGAAATATTCGATCTGAATTCCATTTATAAAAATAACCGAGACGATCTTCTCCATTCATTTTAAAAAGAAAAAATAATAAAAAAAAAATCTGATCATAATGACTGCTTTCTTTTCATTAAACGCAGATCGGCTTCTGTCCTGCATCGAGAAACGCCGCTAGTTAATAATATTAATGACAATAACTATCAGCCCTAAATAAAAACTTTATCGCCAAAAGATTGCCCCCAGTCGCAGACAAATCACCTTTACGATCCTTTTGTTTGAGATAATCACTGCGGAGAGAGAGAGAGAGAGAGAGAGAGAGAGAGAGAGAGAGAGAGAGAGAGAGAGGGTCTTTGGGGAATATATACCAACATCATCATCTCAGGCAGCTTTGGTGCCAAGCGATAGGAAAGAGTTGCCATCACTCACCATAATCGCAGTCATCAGGTCGACGTTGGCGGTATAAAAATAACGTATAAAATAACAATTACACCGAATTCATTATTATCAATTGCTCTGAACTCGAGGTTATCTGATCTCAAATAAAAGAAATATGTTATACTTTCTCCGTCTTCCCCGATCATATTCATAAAAATTTTTATGTATTATTTTAACAACCACCGGGTTGCTGAATCTTCGTCCACGGGAAACTAACACCGGCGTACCAGCTTCCCGTTGAAAGTAATCATGGCGGGGATTATTAGTGATTATTATTTCGGAGATGATAACGAAGAGCAGGCGATGTCAAAATAAACATACTTAGTTGGTTTAAAACCCAAAATGCGTTATTAAAGCCGGGGCAAACTCGGCGCGGATGTAAATTCCGCAGACGGAAAAGAACGGAGAGAACAGTTCGTACAATCACGTTGGAAACTCACGATTCTCGCAGTTGCCGTCGGCCGATTTCGCGTATTATTAACCAATAAAATGCTCGAGCCATCCGCTAATGTATGATTAGCATACCATTCCTAATTTCTTCAAAATATCACATAAGGTTGTGTTTCTTATGTCGACACTGTCGGGGCATTTTCTTGGCTTGTAAATGTCAAAAAATTCTGAAAAAATTAACGAGAGGGGACCCATGTCCCACCTTCCGCCTTCACTTTTCATTCGGGGTCTTCCAAAACTGCGCTAAAAGATTCTCCTACAACGTTGTTACGTTCATTTTTTGCTGTACGTGTAATTTGACGCAGAATATTTTTCTCCATCAAAAACACGGCTCAGGAATTTGCAGTCTAAACTTAGCTTTTTAATTTTTGTTTTTCTTTACTATGAGTCTGTTCTCATATCATCCTTTGGTTCATGAGATAATCAGAACTCGCGAAATTTAGGAGTAATATTTTTCCATGCACAAATTCGACTTTACATCCACCAATCCCATCTCTCTTTATATGAAACACAGAAATTAGCACTGAAAAGGTCTTAATTTATGGTAGAACTACAGTATTAAAGGAAGTTCAAACCTACTACCGAAAATATTCTCATGGGATCACAGAAAAAAAGGGTCCACTTGACGTTCACAAAAAGACTGAACACTTTACATAAAATTGAGCGCCGTCGTTTTATTTTATTTATTTATTTTTTTGTTTTATAGTTAAAAGTACTTCATTGGAAGTTGGATATTCAGCGCTTCCTGCATGTTTTCAAAAATGTTTCTTCAGCTAAGAGGGTATGTTGAAAAACATGCCAAAGGTCATGTGTAACAATTATAAACAAGAATTGAATATACAACTGGGAATGATTACGGTTTTATAATGTTATTTTTTGAAATGTTACTTATTTTACTTAATTCAAAGGAAAATGGAAAAGATACGTGATGTATGAACCCAAATCATGCTCAATAAAAGTAGAGTACAGAAGGAAAATGATTATTTAATTTAAAAGGAA
>NC_089791.1:25213387-25225887 GCF_040412425.1 Macrobrachium rosenbergii | reverse complement strand
AAGGATATATATTTGCTTTATAATTATTTTTACATACTCTAGTCTCTCTCTTTAAATCCTTTAAGAACGTATATTTGCTTTTTTATATTTATTTTTAAATACTTGTACTATTAAGTTTCTTATCTCTCTCTTTCCTTAATAATTCATTTCTGAAATTTAGTTTGCAACTCATCTCTTGCCTTAAGGATATATATTTGTTTTTATAATTATTTTTACATACTTGTACTTTTAGCCCCTCTCTCTCTCTCTTCTTCCTTTAAGAACATATATTTGCTTTATATTCATTTTAAATACTTGTACTATTAAGTTTCTATCTTCTTCCTTAATAATTCATTTCTGAAAATTCTAGTTTGCAATCATCCTTTGCCTTAAGATATATATTTGCTTTATAATTATTTTACATACTTGTACTTTTAGTCTCTCTCTCTCTCTGTCAAAGATATAGCCATGTGGAATATTTTAGGTGTCTCCATCTGTCCGAATATTTTAAGAGTGCAAAATCACCAGCCGAAAACGTCCTCGAGAACGAAAAATGTCCAAAGAATTTTCCCACAGAGAGAAAAGGGAACATTTTTTTATTATTATTATTATTTTCCTGCCGGAGTATTTCTGCATACGAGGAGGACGTTGTTCGCGCACTTGCCGTAGTGGTCGTCCCTTCTCACACGCGATTGCATTACAGGAAATGCGCTCTGAGATTCACAGCGATCCTGTTTCTAAATGCTTGTACTTTCAGTTTATCTCGGTGTTTCTAAAATGCTTGTAATTTTCAGAAATCTCTCTTCCTTGAAAATTTCTCATTTTCGAAATTCTATTTTGCAACGGTGTTTCTAAATGCTTGTACTTTTGCTTTCAATCTTCTTCCTTCAAAATTCTTTCATTTTGAAATTCTAGTTTGCAATTTCTCTCTCTCTCTCTCTCTCCTCTCCTCTCTCTCTCTCTCTCTCTCTCCTCCTTTACCTTGGTCCTTACCTTAAGGATATATTTCTGCTTTTAAAATGTGTTTCTAAATGCTTTTACTTTTTTGTTCTCTCTCTCTCTTCTAACCTTAAGAATATATATTTGCTTTTATGCTTGTTTTTAATTACGTGTACTTTTTAGTCTCTACCTTCTTCTTTTAGAAATTCATTTCTAAAATTCTGGTTTGTAAACTTTCTCTCTAAGCTGAACGCTGCTTCTTCCCGCGGACACGACGAAAATGGAAAAAGAAGGATTCACATTAAAGGATTCCCATGAATTTTTGTCCACATGCCACTGCAACGTTACGGTCTCTCTCTCTCTCTCTCTCTCTCTCTCTCTCTCTCTCTCTCTCTCTCTCTCTCTCTCTCTCTCATTCTTCCGGTCTTCAAATTCTCGAGATTTATGCATTTCTGTAATCTGAATTTTAGATGAAAATAAAACTAAAATAAAATTGTGAAATGTGTTGACGATATTCGATTTTTGAAAAGGGAGTACAATGATTTTTCTAAATATTGTAACATATGATAATGTTGCAAGAAAAGTTTTTGTACACATACATACATATATATGTATGTATAATCATATACCGTATATATATTTATATATATATATATACATATATATAAGTATATATATATATGTATATATATAAAATTAATGCACACATGCATACCTTAAATGACTAAAAAGCAACAAAGAAAATAATATAAATGTAAAATGAAAAAGTAAAATATTTGATCTAAATACATTTATTTATTTTTTACTTTACTGTGCCTTATATGTAATCATTCAGACATAAAATCATACATAAAACAAAAAAAGGAGAAATGCAATAAACATTAACATGAAAATGTAATAAAAACGTTTACATAAGAAAAGAGGGGGTGGGGGAGAAAAATGCAAGAAAACATTTAAAAGGTAACGCACATATTTTCATTTTCGAAAAGCTAGCAGGTGAAACTCGGAGTGAGAGAGACCAGAACTTTAACTTCTCAGACGCTTTTTACAGCGAGGAGCCTTAAAGAAGAAGTTGCCTGAACTTGCAGGAATAAAAAAAAACTTCATTTTTGGTCCGACGTTGCGAACTTCTCAACTGCCAGTAAAGCTGGGACGTGTTGTTTGTGTCAAACTTTCTGTTTTTTTTTTTTTTTCTCCATCAAAATATTTTTATTTTTTCTCTCTCTCTCTCTCTCTCTCTGTTGTTCACGTCAAAGTTTCTGTTTTCATCCTGGCATTTTTTATTTTCTTTTTTTTTTCCCTCTCTCTCTTTGTTGTTTGTGTCAATCTTGGTATTATTCCAGCCGGGAAATGTTTTCTTAATATTCTTCTCTCTCTCTGTTTGCGTCAAACTTTCTGTTTTTCCCTCCATCACCATCTTTTGTACTCCTCTCTCTCTCTCTCTCTCTCTCTCTCTCTCTCTCTGTTGTTTGTGTCAAACTTCCTGTTTTCATCCTATATTTTACATATATTCTTCTCTCTCTCTCTCTGTTTGTGTCTAATTTTCTGTTTTGTCATTCTATTCTTCTTATCTTTTCACTCTCTCTTTCTCTCTTCCTCTCGTTTGTCAAACTCCTTTAATTTTTTTATTGCGAATTAATTTACAAACGGCTTAACTTTATGAGTGTGCGCGACATTTAACCTTGGAACCAAAACGCCCTGAAATGAGATGAAATTAAATTTCCAGCGGGATAAAAAAAGTTGACCAGATATTCTATCAGAGGAGTAAAAACTGTTATAGAGTTAAAAATTATTCAATTACAAGGGAAATATTTGGGCTGTTTGAAGGTAACAACGTTAAAAATGATTTAATTAAAAGGAAATAGTTGGGCTGTTTGAAGGTAAACAAAGTTATAAAATTATTTAATTGCAAAGGAAATGGTTGGTCTGTTTAAAGGTAAATAAATTTATAAAATTATAAAATTATTTAATTACAAAGGAAATAGATGACTGTCTGAAGCTAAAACAAAGTTATAAAATGATTTAATTGCAAAGGAAATTGTTGGGCTCTTTGAAGGTAAACAAAGTTATAAAATTATAAAATTATTTAATTACAAAAGAAATAGATGGGCTGTTTGAAGGTAAACAGAGTTATAAAATTATAAAATGATTTAATTACAAAAGAAATAAATGGGCTGTTTCAAGGTAAACAGTTATAAAATGATTTAATTGCAAAGGAAATAGTTGGGCTGTTTGAAGGTAAACAAAGCTATAAAAATATTTAATTACAAAGGAAATAGATGGGCAGTCTGAAGGCAAAGTTATAAAATGATCTGATTGCAAAGGAAATAGCTGGTTGTTTGCGGTAAACAATTATAAAATTATCTAACGGTAAAGGAAATAGATGGGCTGTTTGAAGGCAAACCAATTTGTAAAATTATAAGCTATGAATTGTAAGGGAAGTAGTTAGGTTGTTTTACGGTTGCTAAACATACTTGCTTTCAGTTGCAGTCTGATTGATTGATTGCTGTATCTTTCGCCGTTACTTGTGGCTTCGTTACCCTTTTGTGTTGTATTTATTTGTCTGTTACACCTGGGCTGACGGCACAGACACTGTACCATATTCCTCACCAATATTCAGTCACAATCCCTTACATATTTATTTTCTAAGACTGTGTTGTTTATTTAAATCATTTATTTGTTTGTCTGTTACATACATTCAGTTTTATTTACCGGAATTTATTATGAACTATCTATCTATCTTCTCCATACACCCTTCATATATATATATATATATATATATATATATATATATATATATATATATATATATATATATATATTATACATTTATATATATATATATATATATATATATATATATATATATATATATATATATATATATATATATATATATATTATATTATAATGTATTACACAACAATAATATTATATATATATATATATATATATATATATATATATATATATCATCTGACAATAAACAAAAAACGATACATTATATTTCGTTAAGGGAAGTGCCGACTACGCCCAATTGGTAAATACTAACTGACCTGACTTGACCCTAACGTTCGGATTATGAAAGTGGCAGATGATGGCCCATTCCTCATGCCATATGGGCAAACTTCCGCCGCCCGTGTACGTTACAGTTAAGGGGGTTACTGCTACGAAGGCGTAATAGGGGCTGCCCTTAAGGTCTGCTTTCCTGGAGTTCCTTGGTACTGTATTTTCATCAAACACTCTCACACACACACACACACACACACACACACACACACACACATATATATATATATATATATATATATATTTAATTATTTATTTATATACATACAGACATATAAATGTATAATCACCAGCTAGGTGAAGCCTTCTTGCTTGATCGGATAATCACTTATCAATTCACATCAGTCAATCGAACGCTTTCCATATTGTTCAAAACAACTGAAGAGTTACTTGTGGTTCTATGAAATTTGACTTGGTGACGAAATCTAACATCCGTTACGATTACGGACCTCAAAGAAAATAAAGCTGTTCTATTATTATTATTATTTTTTTTTTGGGGGGAGGGGGTCTATCACAGTCATCCTATCTCGACTGGGTGGTTTTATAGCGTGGGGTTCCGGGTTGCATCCTGGCCTCCTTAGAGTCCATCACTTTTCTCAGCATGTACGCTATTTCTAGTAGCACACTTTTTCTGCATGAGTCCCGAGCTACTTCTGCATCTAGTTTTTCCAGTCCTGGAGCTAATTCGGCATATAGTTTTTCCATTATTATTATTATTATTATTATTATTATTATTATTATTATTATATGACCTGACTTTGGTATCAAAACAAAGCCTATCGTTATAGAACTATAGAACTACACATTAATACTTCGACACTGAACGGCAAGCAGATTCAGCGTATTTGTTACTTGTAATTCATATGACCAACATAATTCAATTATGCACTATGCCTTTTTTTAAATGATAAAAACAGTGCCAATATAAATTTCCAGGAATAACCTTTAACAAGTGCTGTATGAGTTCTAACAGCTAATGAGAGAAAGGTAAAAGAACATTTTGGCCTTGTTACTAAGGAAAATGTGTTTGTGAAGTACTAGCTGTTTTTAACTCTAGTAATCAACTGCAGAGGACAGAAACAAACTTTTGGTAGGTTTTAGCACACGTAGACTTCAGCTGTGATGAACTGGCCAACGAGGTAGCAATAGGAAGCTTTGTGCATTTTTTCCATGGAAATGTCAATATTTATGCATTGCTCTGCCAAGAATCATTACTTCGGTTACGGATATCGGCAAGATCACTGGAATGCAAGGTGAGAGCACAGGGGTGATCTCTCCTGGCAATATGCCCTGAAAATGGGGAAAAGTCCCCAGCCACAAAGATGGGGCATACTTGCCTCACCCATAGATAAAAACCAGCCATGCTTTGTAAAATGACCTTGATGCTACGATGCCAGGAAGGCTTGAATCAATCTGTTAGTTTATAAAAGGAAAGCTCTTTCATCTGCCGTAAATATCAAATAAATGTAAGATGAATCTTATTCGGCTAAATTGGCCTAGAATTTGCCATCTGACAGTTGATACTGCCTGTACTGGACAGACAGGTCAGAGACCACAACCAACAACCATGAGCTTTGTACAGAAGCTCGCAAGCCTTAAAGGCTTCTGCAAGCACTGGGATCAGGGCCCGCCCTAAAAAAACAAAAAAAATTACAATGTTGCGTTTAATTACGGTCGAAACGTTTGGCTCTGACTCACTGCAGCAGTCAAAACTGACTCGAATGATCTTACTGAGCAAATTAGTCATGCTGCATCATTTCATAAAAAACGCAATGAAAAATTACGAAATTTAACTTGTATCTGAGGTCGAGTCAGGACTTGACATATTAGTGAAGAACTACCTTACTGCCAGGCAAACTGCTGTTAGAGTGTTAAATTTTGAACAAACTCTGAAATAGCCAGACGTCGATACACTGAAAATTATGAAGATGCTTCTCCATTTGATATCTAAACGAGGAAGAGATTATATTCTAAAGCTATGAAAATATAAAAAGAAAAAATATGAAATGTAGTTAAATCAATATTTTTCTTCTCATTTCCCAGTGGTCTTCTGGCATCAAAAAAAACAAGCCACTAATTTCCTTTTCAAAGCACTTCCTTAGTAACTGTATATATTAAGAAACTAGTGTCTCTAGTGTCCAAAAGGCATAAAAAAAGTCTCGAACCCTAGACTCAAAAGGTCTCCTGGTCTACCTCCTACTACACATTTCTGCTCTGAAATTCAAGAAAATGAGCTATCAGAAATTAAAAGGGTTGACTCACATTGTTTCCTTGTCTACTAACACATATCTGCTTGAAATTCAAGAAAATGAGCTATCAGAAATTAAAAGGGTTGACTCACATTGTTTCCTGGTCTACCAACACATACCTGCTCTGAAATTCAAGAAAATAAGCTAAATGAAATGAAAGGTTGACTCACAATGTTCCATGGTCTAGGCAAATACATACCTGCTCTGAAATTCAAGAAAAAATAAGCTAACAGAAATGAAAAGGGGTAAAATGATCTTTATCCCGCCAAAACCAATATTCAGGTAGCCTACAGGTAATAATGTAATTGTTACCCTGCTCTCTGCAAGTGATTAAAGAAAAACGGAGGAGGGGGCCGTTCCATCATCCATGATTACAGCCTGTTTTATCACTGCACCATCCGCCGTCCTTGTTCGAGCCAGGCAGGTAGGTAGGTAGCAGCAGTCGGCCCAGCGCGACGCCATCTCCGTTCGAGGTTAATGGGGTCAGGTAGCACATCATTTTCGTCGGGGGCGAATTGAAGACAACTAGACTCATGTGGCCTCTTGTTTTTCCTTCGAGATAATAGGGGATAAAATTGCTCAGCCTCCTGTAATTCAAGTGTCGTTTATCTTATTCCTAAAGTGTACGTGCGCGCATGAGTTGCGTCGCCTTTGTCTAGAGGTCCTGCTTTTCTTTGATATTCCATCTTTTATTCCCTGTACTTGTCTTCACACATCGACAGGCGTTTTAACTTTCTGTCCGTGGTGACCTATTGTTACGTTCCGTCAAATCATGATAAGGGGGAAAATGGCCAGTTGCCGTAATAAAATCTAGAATTTCTTTACATGTCATGTAGAATGATATGACAAGCCCAATTAGGGGAATATACATATATACTACATATTATATATATATATATATATATATATATATATATATATATATGTATATTATATATATATATATATATATATATATATATATATATATATATATATATATATAGAGAGAGAGAGAGAGAGAGAGAGAGAGAGAGAGAGAGAGAGAGAGAGAGAGAGATATTATTTATATACATATAAATATGTATATATATATAAACACACACACACACACACACACACACACACACACACACATATATATATATATATATATATATATATATATATATATATATATATTATATATATATATATATATATATATATATATATATATATATATATATATATATATATACATATATACTCTCAAGATAACGTGGCAATTTCTATGTTCTAGTGCAAAAGAAAGTTCTGAGCAAAACCAAATAATAGGAAAAATTTTACCTAATTCCGTTCTTACCAACATGAAAATTAATAAGCGACATCATTTGCACTGCAACTCGTATGACGAAAATGAGTAAGCATATTTCAATTATCAACATTTAAAAAATTATATTAGAAACTTATCATTGAAATGTGAGTGACGCTCATCTGAAATCGCATAAAGAAACAATCATAGTGGCTGATTGATCAAAAACCATCAGTTTAATCGATTAATCTTCAATATTAACAAGTAAAAAACTTCAGCGCAATCGAGTTTTCAGCCGCTACAGCATATAACCAAAGCCACCGAAAATAGATCTACCTTTCGGTGGTCGCGTTATAGTGCTGTATGAGCCCGGCCCATGAAACTTAACCACCGCCCGGTGGTGGCCTATCCCATATAGCTGCCGGAAGCACGATTATGGCTAAATTTAATTTTAAATAAAATAAAAACTGCCAGCTAGAGGGCTAGAATTTGGTATGTTTGATGATTGAGGTGATAATCAACATAGCAAATTTGCAGCCCTCAGCCTCGGTAGTTTTTAAGATCTGAGGGCGGACAGAAAAAGGGGGACAGAATCAAGTGCGGACGGACAGACAAAGTTGGCACAATAGTTTTTACAGAAAAACTAAAACTGGTATATATATATATATATATATATATATATATATATATATATATATATATATATACATATATATATATTATATACATAAAAAGACTATTCAAAATTTAAATGACGTACTTAAGACAGATAGGATGTATCAAGGAGCAGTTATATATGAGAATTATCGAACAATCACGGAGGTAAAAGTTCCAAACATTTCCAGTTGCAGCTTCAAGAGATAATTCTGTCTTAAATGAGCAACATTAATTGACAGGAACCGAATTTGATTTTGACAGGCTAGTTTAACACAGCATTTAAAATTCGAGTAAAATACAAAGAGAAATTCCCTAAGGAATATAGCCAACAGACTGTAAGACTTGCAAGAAAATTCAGATTGCTTGAAGCAAGCAATAGACAGGGAGCAACATTTTCTAGAACTTAGGATTGCTTGAAGCTACTAGACGCCAGCAACCCAAAAAAATTTTTATTGAATAATATACTGAAGCAAGCAGACAATAACAAGCAAGATTTGCCATGGATCAGACAATCGCTTAAAGCAAGCAGAAACCAAGAAGAGAGATTTGCTTTAACGTGGACCTGCTTGACGCAAGCAAGACAACAAAAAGCAAGACTTCTCGAAAACAGACCAAGAGCTACGATACGACACTGCTCGTTCAAGGCCCTTCTCCCATCCCTACCCACCTGCCCTTTAAACTCTCTCTCTCTCTTTCTCTCTCACACACACACACACACACACACAAGACAAGCAGGAAAAGGGGCAGGTCATTTTAATGGACAAAGGCAGTGCAAGCAGGAGGAGAATTTACAGCGACCGAACCCAGATGATAAATGAGCGGGCCAATTTCGCTAAGCACTGTTTTGTTTTCTTTTTTTCCCTCCCCTGAGGGAAGGTGATACTGCCTTTTAGTTTAGTCCATGTTCATTATAATACTAACTCCCGTTTTTGCTCGTCTTCCGGGATTAATAAACGATCTCGAGATTTCCTTAACATTCTGCTGATACGATCTTCAGTTCTTTTTAATCTCTTCCTACTGATATTTACAAAAAAATGCAGGTCCTCGTAGGAGAGGTGGTAGCGCCGCCAGTACGCTTCACGCGGTGCACTGTACACATTACTTCAGGTTTTTGGAGTCCATTTGGCCCTAACTGCGACCCCTTTCATTCCTCTTACTGTGCCTCCGTTCCCATTCTCTTTTCTTCAATCTCACTTCCCAACCTCTCCTAACAATTGTTTCAAAGTGCAACTGCGAGGTTTTTTACCAGGCTCTGGAGCTGTTACACCTTTCTAACCTACCTACTCTCAATCTCCCTTCAGCGCTGGCTAATGACCATAGGTCCCAGCAACGGCCTTTGGCTTAAATTTTGGAATTCCATTCCACTCCTAAATGCAGGTTTTTAGACCCTATCAAAACATACCTGGAGTGAAAATCTTTGTTATTTAACGAATGCGAAACCAGATTGATGAATGTTAAACCTACGCGAGATTACGATATAGAAAACATCATACAAAATGCCTGTATCCATTCCAAATGCCGGTTTTTAAACCATATTAAAACCACCGAGTAAAAATCTTTGTTATCTACCAAATGAAAAACCAGAATGATTATGTTGACCTTTGCAAGGTAACAAAAAAAAATAAATAAATAAATAAAAAAAACACATTTTAAATGCCATATAAAAATACACCAAGTAAAATCTTTGTTATTTACCAAACGCAAAACCAGAGCGATTAATGTTGACCTTTTTAAAAAAAAAATACCACACACACAAAAATGCCTGTATCCATTCCAAAATGTTGGTTTTTAAACCATTAAAAATATACAGAGTAAAAATTTTGTTATCTACCAAACGCAAAAACCAGAATGATTAATGTTGGACCTACGCAAGGTTACAAAAAAAAAAAAATAAAAAAAACACACACACAAAAAAATGCCTGTTCCATTCCAAAATGTCGGTTTAAACTATATAAAATACACCACATAAAAATCTTCGTTACCTACCAACGCAAAAACCAGAATGATTAATGTTGAGCTTCAAGACAAAAAAAATAAATGGGCCGGAGTTCACAAAAAATTTCTGATGAAACAAAATTTATTTTCTTGATAGAAATAATTTCTAAAACTGTGGTTACCTTACAAAACGCAAACCAGAATCCCGCTGTTGGCCTAACCAAGGTTCTAAAAACGTAAAATAAGTCTAAATCCCTAAACCAGCTCCTAAAAGCTTGTTAATTCAAAATGTCAGTTCTCTGGTAAAACACAAGGCAAAAACTTACTTTTACCAAACGCAAACCAGAACGATTAATGTTGACCTACGCAAGGTTACAGAAAAAAAAAAAAATAAATACACACACACACACAAAATGTCTGTCCATTCCAAAATGCCGGTTCTAAACCATATCAAAACACACTGAGTAAAAATCTCGTTACCTACCAAAACGCAAAACCAGAATGATTAATGCTGACCCACCTGAGGCTACGATAAAAAAAAAAAAATAAAAAAAATAAAATAAAACTCATACAAAATGCCTGTATCTATTTGCTTTGCATTAGCGGTTCTGCTAGATGCTTGCGCCTGTGGTTTTCACATGTAGTTTGTGGGTGTGGCTTGTGTGTCGCCGTGATTGTGTTGACTTGCGTGTGTGGCTTTGTGTGGGTTGTGGGAAGTGGCGGAAGAAATGTGGTCCTTGCACGAAAATTAAAAAAAAAAAAAGTACGTATCGAAAGGGGGTTTATTTCGAATACCAAGTGATGTCTTTTTTGCAGAATTCCTGAAGCGGTTCTAGAATACAATGGAACGCACTTGCTGTTATCTGTGCAACATTTATTTCCTCTCGGATAGAATTATTATCTGCATTTCTAAGTCAGAACTATTACAGTCGTGCATAACCAATAAATAAATAGCTTCGAATTAAAGGAAGTACTTGATGTTTTTCAAATGGTAAAATCAAATCTTATTGTTAAGTTTCTTCAATAGCCTATATTACTTTAGTGGTATCTTTGCATGTATGTCTATTGAAGGTGTTCTCATTAAATGCGCGCGCACACACATACACACATTTAATATATATGTATGTATATATGTATATATATATAAAGTATAAAATATATATATATATATACATGTATAATATTATATATGTACATATATATATATAAATATATATAAATTTATATATATATATGTATGTATATATATATATATATGTGTATATATATATACATATATATATATATATATATATATATATATATATGTTGTATATATATATATATATATATATATATATATATATAATATACCACAAAGTTGCTATGCACTTACTGCACCCTAATGCCCTGTCAGATCTGAAAGGAATAACAAGTTAACTGTGAGAAAGTTAAACACAGTACTTAAATCCTACTATTTTCCAAGTAAACAGTTCGAGTGAGTATAAATCTAATGAACGAAGAAAAGGTACTTCATTTCCTCATAATTTTGAAAACACGAAGCACTAATCTTGTAAAGACCGACACCATCTCTCTGTATCATCAGTGACGCGTTCTCTCGTCTGCTGTAATTGCTAATTGCAAGGAAGCACCTCAAAACCACTCATCTTCATTGTGACGTCATGTACGAGTAGTTCACTTCATGCACAAATTTCCAGCGCTGGGGCATGAAGAGGAGGGGGGGTGAGGGGGCCCGCGAGAGATAGAAGGTCAGGGGGGAGGGGGTGCTATCTCCGAGCCAACCGTTCCTTCTGTCCGTTCATTCAACGATGTATAAGGAATTATTTTTCATTAATAATGGATCGTGAGAATGAAAGGCATCCGCATTCGATCTATGTATATTGAATCATTGTGAATTAATATTTCACGATGAGTATGAGAGACATTCGAAGATGTCCTTTGTGGTCTTAACCCTTCTGAGTAAAAATGAGAGGAACAATCCACACATAAGTGTGCAGGAGAAACAAATTGCTTAATCCAAGAGATGTTGTTTCAAAACAACAACAACAACAACAACAATAACAAACAACAACAATAATAATAATAATAATAATAATAATCCTGATTCAAATTTCAAAACTATCGAACCAACGCAAGATATCGCCAAAAGCATTCGCAAAAATAATAATAATAATAATAATAATAATAATAATAATAATAATAATAATAATAATAATAATAATAATCCTGATTCAAATTTCAAAACTATCGAACCAACGCAAGATATCGCCAAGCATTCGCAAACCATAATAATAATAATAATAATAATAATAATAATAATAATAATAATAATAATAATAATAATAATCACATTTCAAACTATCGACCAACGCAAGATATCGCCAAAGCATTCGCAAACC
>NC_089791.1:25203387-25205887 GCF_040412425.1 Macrobrachium rosenbergii | reverse complement strand
TTTCTCATCTCCGCTACAATTATTATTATTATTATTATTATTATTATTATTATTATTATTATTATATTATTATTATTATTAATTATTACATGCAACTGACCAAAACAGTAAAAGGAAGACATTGCACTTTAACGGAGGTAAAGGGACATTTATTAACCTGTAAAGCAAGGATACAATGATTTTCCAGCTTTACCAATATGAAATTTATTTTATGAGTTCATTTCAACAGACATCAACTGTTTGGGTTTGGGTTTGAACGCCTCCCTGACAATGAAATGGAAAGAGGATATTAACAAGGACTGTTGGAAATATGGAACTGAATTAAACTAGCCCTTTAAGGCAGCATCGATGACAATTGTTGACGTTAGAACAGAACAGATTATAGAAGTTAGGCCAAAGGCCAAGCGCTGGGACCTATGAGGTCATTCAGCGCTGAAACTGAAATTGACGGTAAAATGATCTGAAAGGTGTCACAGGAGGAAAACCCTCGCAGTTGCACTACGAAATTGTTAGAGAAGGTGGAAAGTAAGAAGAAAGAAAGAGATTAAATGGATGAATGAAAGGGGTCGCAGCAAGGGGCCGAAGGACGCTGCAATTGTTGACGTTAAACCCTTTAATTAGACAGTGTACACCTGAATTCCGTAAGTATTTAATGAAATTCAGGACATGAGTTGCAAATTCATCGTACATGAATCATAACCTTTTGACCTTGTATCAATTTTCGTTTAATAGAGTAAAAGATACGACGGTAATAATATGCATATTACCCAACAGACCCAACAGAAATAATAATAATAATAATAATAATAATAATAATAATAATAATAATAATAATAATAATAATAATAATAATAATAATAATAATGAAGTTTATGTGAGGCTACTGAAACGACCAAGATACTAAATTGCAATAACCAAATTTTAGTGAAGCATTCACGTAATCTTGGAAGCCATGCAATATTCTATTAAAAACAAATAAAATGCTATCGTTTGCGTTCATCCACTCACTTTCAGAGAGAGAGAGAGAGAGAGAGAGAGAGAGAGAAGAAGAATAGAAAAGAACCATGCAATAACAGGTACACCAATTAGAATATTTGGCAATAATTTCTTTTATATCCACCCAGAGAGAGAGAGAGAGAGAGAGAGAGAGAGAGAGAGAGAGAGATAACCTACACACATTCAGCAATACATTTCTTTTTGCTATTAAAGGTTCAGAGAGAGAGAGAGAGAGAGAGAGAGAGAGATTTCAGAGAGAGAAGAGAGTTCAGCACATATCTTTTGCACTTATTCAGAGAGAGAGAGAGAGAGAGAGAGAGAGAGAGAGAGAGAGAGAGAGAGAGAGAGAGAGAACCTACCCATCACTTTTAAAACATTACATTTCTTTTTGCTACATATCTACTAAGAGACCCCCAAAAAACAATGTTGCAAAATAATAACCGGCGCATCGACTCGCACATAACCATGCAAATTCGATGATTAATCCCAAGTTAATGATATGCAATTTTCTCGATTGTTGTAATAACCGCCACAATTTCCTACCGAGTCATCGCGGCGGAGTTGCAGAGATGTTGCAGAGTTGTCCTTGATAAGATAAAATTTAAATTTATTAAATACGGGCGTCTAATCATGTGCATTTTTGCCGTCTTGCGGCGTGTCTGAAATTGGATAATTAATATTATTAATATCGTTATTGTTTTTATTATCTTTATTATTCATTATTATAAGTGTTAGAGGGTCCTGTATACTGAAGAAAATTATGTAAGTAGACTGAAGGACTACGGACACGCCTCTTGAAAACAGGCAGTTTATATAATTCGGAAAAAATCAAACACCGTATAACAACGATATTCTAAGAGTAATAAACTCCAAGTTTACCGTCGTCCAGCCGGACCAGACCCCACCTCCCCGCAAAATAAAAGTGCAGAATAAAGGGAAATTCAGTCTTATTTTGGGATGGTACGTATGTCCCTAGGGTAGGGACTAATCGTCTCGACCCTCTCTCTTTTGCTGTTAATGATGACAGAATAGTTTTCCACATTCTTCTTCCTCTTTCGTGTTACTTATTGTAAAAATATATGTACAATAGTTTTCACATAATTACCATATCTGTCAATCAACAATTTATCCGTCTCCCTCTTAGCAGAGTCTCTTTGTTCTTCTTTATTCAAGTCTTCTTCTTCTTCCTCTTTCCTCTTACTTCTTGCAAATTACATAAATATCAAGGAGAAAAAATCTTATACCAAAGTCTCCCTGTTCCTCTTTATCCAACTCCAATTCTAAACTGTTTCTCCCTACCTCTTGCAAATTACATAAAGACAGCGCAAGAAAATCAAGAAAAAAACAAAAGCAACATTTCTACCTCTTTCCTCTTACTTCTCCTCTTGCAAATTACATAAAGACAACACAAGGAATCAAGAAAAAAACAAAAGCCACAGCTCTTCCTCTTTCCTCACACCTCTTGCAAATTACATAGAGACAACTCAAAAAAATCGAGAAAAAG
>NC_089791.1:25178387-25198387 GCF_040412425.1 Macrobrachium rosenbergii | reverse complement strand
TCTGTAACCACTTCCGATTAAGATGAATTTACAGGAGAGAGAGAGAGAGAGAGAGAGAGAGAGAGAGAGAGAGAGAGAGAGAGAGAGAGAGAGAGAGGTGCATTATCACTGTATTTAATTGAAATTCCCCAGGAAAAAAAATCAACAAGAAATTATTATATTGCCACTTCCATTCAGGTAAAATATCACATGAGAGAGAGAGAGAGAGAGAGAGAGAGAGAGAGAGAGAGAGAGAGAGAGAGAGAGAGAGAGAGAGAACTTCATTAATCACTGTATTGAACTGAAATTCCCCGAGGAAAAAAATCAACAAGAAAATATTATATTGCCACTTCCGATTCAGGTAAAATATCACATGAGAGAGAGAGAGAGAGAGAGAGAGAGAGAGAGAGAGAGAAAGAGAGAGAGAGAGAGAGAGAGAGAGAGAGAGAGAGAGAGAGAGAGAGAGAAAAATGAATCCGGTCTCATGATACCACATCATTAACCACAGTAGCTTCAGTATCCGCTCTCGTGACTGGGCTACGCGCTGTGCCATTAGAGGATTTTTTGCTTGAGCACAAAAAATGTCACCGTAATGACACAAAGAGTAATAGCCGTGTTAACGTGCATGTCTCTGTTCTTAAAAGGACCGCATTATTTACTTTTTATTTATTTGTTCATCTTTTTTTTATTTTCCCTCTTTTTTCCTTTGCTAATTATCTAACTTTATTTGTTAATCTTTTTTTTTCTCTTTTATTCTCTGTTAATTGGCAGTCTTTATATAGAAGCTTGACTTGCAAGGTAATGACCATTTAATGTTATTCCATATTAAAGACTGCACATTCTGAATGATAATAATCACAGTAATAA
This sequence comes from Macrobrachium rosenbergii, assembly GCF_040412425.1. Classification (NCBI taxonomy): domain Eukaryota; kingdom Metazoa; phylum Arthropoda; class Malacostraca; order Decapoda; family Palaemonidae; genus Macrobrachium; species Macrobrachium rosenbergii. The sequence goes on along the minus strand of NC_089791.1, from coordinate 25,197,541 downwards.
TTCGCATTTATTTTTTATCTGTTTCCTTTCACTAAATGGGAATCTTTTCTATAGAAGCCGTACTGTTATTCGATGTTAAAGACTGCACATTTTGAAAAATAGTAATGAAAATAATAATTCAATTTTTTTAATCTCCTCAGGCTCAAACTATCGCCTTATACAACCCACAAATGCTGAATATTCCATCACATGACATGGGTAATCTCATCAACAATTTTATAGCAAACGGCACGAAATAGTCCGGAGAAAAATTATACACATCTATAGAAATTTCATTTATATTTAGCAAAATGAGTTATGGTTTTCATATGACTATGCGCGGGCTGGAGTGACTAATGATTTGAAGAGAAAAATATTTACCCCGATTTTTTCTGATACTGATCAATTTTGTGCGCTTCTTCAATTAGGAGAGAAATAGATGATACATCTCGTCATGTTTTTCAACAAAGTTTTTGGAAGGGGCCTAGAATGATTTTCCATGCACAAACACACACAAGCACACACAAACATTACATTATATATATATATATATATATATATATATATATATATATATATATATATATATATATATATATATATATATATATATATATATACATACATAAATATATTATATATATATTATATATACATATATATTAATATCTATGTATACATATATACATATATATAATGTATATATATGTATGTATGTATATATATATATATATTTATAATCACATCACCGTGATTCATATACAATCAGAAAGCTACAAACGTCCTTTATACTGTCGGATATATTTTCATATATGTTACCGAAGGGGAATTTTAAGTTGATAATAAGTCCACCGTCCCGTGGGATCGAACATCAGGACTCACGCACTAACGAAATCACAAGAGAGGTATAATATGAATAACATCTCCCGTCAACTCACCCGTCGAACTCAGGTTGTTTTGCGTTTGGAGACGATATCCACCACCTCTGCCATGTTGACCGTGTAGTGCGTTTGTCGCACGTAGCCATAGACTATTTATCATCACCGTGATTCATATACAATCAGAAAGCTACAAACGTCCTTTAAATCATCTGAAATAATATATTTTCAAATATGACCGTTTTATTTTGATCTTAAGTGACCGTCCCGTGGAAACCAGGACGGACGAGGAGTCAGGACTCAGTGACACTAACGAAATCGGCCACAAGAGAGGTATAAAATAACGAACTCACCCGTCGAACTCAGGTGTTTTGCGTTTGGAGCCATCCACAGGCAATTCAGCAATTGTCGCACGTAGCCATATTATGACTATTTATCACATCACCGTGAAGAAAATCAGAACAAACGTCCTTTAATATCCAGATCCCTCGGAAATAATATATTTTCATATATGTTACCGAATTTTTTAAGTTGATAAAGCCACCGTGTCGAACCAAACGAGGAATCAGACAGGACTTTCTAACGAAATCGGCCACAAGAGAGGTATAAGTTGTCTCCCGTCAACTCACCCGTCGAACTCAGGTGTTTTGCGTTTGGAGACTATCCACCCACCTCTGCCATGTTGAAAGATCGTTTGTCAACTCCTATTTATCACATCAATATATATATATATATATATATATATATATATATATATATATATATACATACACACGGATACATATACATACAGATATATCTATATAATATATATGTGTGTAAGTATCCACATCTCTGAAAATATGTGAGTATATATACACATCACATATACTGTACATAGCATATATTTAAGAACATCCTGAAAAAATAAATTAAAAATTCAAGAAAAAATAAATACTTGCAATCTCAAACGGAACTAAGAAAAATGGCCAAACAAAACACACATACACTTACACATACACACACACACACACACCCGTCGAACACCGTAAACAAACAACCGTGCAAAGGGGTTGGATAACTTCCAATTACAAATCACATCAGCAAAAAGTTCTACCTCGATTTTAATAACGTGTTTGTTTAAGCCTACCTTTCACAAAGACTTTAATATTCTGATAATTTCTAAGAAAAATATGACTGAAATTGTCAACATGGCAGAGATTCTGCAAAACAAAAAGTATGAGTTGACGGGAGATTTAGACGAACTGACGATTTTATTAAATCGTGAGCTATATTATTTCCGGAGTAACTTTGTTAAAACACTAATATATATATGCGATAAACGCACGAACATGAATAAAAAAAAAAACGAATTCTGGATATCCTCCGTAATTGATCCTGAACAATTATTTTGATAAATACTGCCATTTTACCGCTCGAGTTATCCTAACGTCTAGACCCCAAAACAAAATTCAAAATTATTGTCTTATTTCTGTATTTTCTTTCAGACATAATATATATTTCTTTAACAAAATCTAATGGTGTTTTGACAATCTGAGGACCGTTTTATTTGATCTTAAGTTTTTTCAGATAAACTTGAAAGATAAATAAGTCCATCCTTAAACGACAAAATCTTGGCTCGTTAGTGGCTAAAGATATCAGGTCATTTGTTTTAAGAAAGATCTTCAACTCCTTGTAAATTAGTAAGTAAGGTGTATTTTGGAACAATTATTGTTTTGATGGCCAACATAAGACGTTATATGGAGGTCAGTGACTGAAAATATCTCTCTCTCTCTCTCTCTCTCTCTCTTTTTAAGAACATCCTGATATAACAAAATTCAAGAAAAATAAATACTTGCAATCTCAAACGGAACTAAGAAAAATCTCAAACTCTCTCTCTCTCTCACACACACACACACACTTTCTCAACCGTCTCTAACTATTTACAAAGTCAAAAAAGTTATTATTTTGATGGGTTTAGCAAAGACGTTTTATGAAGGTCAGTGACTCACTCTTCTCTCTCTCTCTCCCCCAGATAGATCAGAACTCAATTTGTAAATCGTTCAGATCTCTCTCTCTTAAAAAAACTCTCTCTCTTAATTGAGAACAATCTCTCTACTGCTTTTACCGCTCTTATCCTAACGTCTCTTCAAAAATTGTCAGTTATTTCTGTATTTCTTTCGGTGTTTTTCTTTAACAAAATCTAATGGTGTTTCACAATTATGGCTAAGATATCAGGTCATTTGTTAATTACTGCTTAGTAAAGGTGTATTTTGGAACAATTATTGTTTTGATGGCAACCAAGACGTTTATGAAGGTCAGTGACTCTCTCTCTCTCTCTCTCTCCGACAGATCAACATTCAACTTTCTCTCCCTCCCCTCCCAGCAAAGACGTCCCTCTCTCTCTCTCTCTCTCTCTCTCTCTCTCTCTCTCTCTCTCTCTCTCTCTCTCTCACAATTATTTTGATGGGCAGCCAAGACGCTTTATGAAGGTTAGTGACTCTCTCTCTCTCTCTCTCTCTCTCTCTACAGATCAACATTCAACTTTCTCTCTCCCTCCCCCCCAACATTCTCTCTCTCTCTCTCTCTCTCTCTCTCCCTCTCTCTCTCTCTCTCTCTCTCTCCTCGATAGACCAACATTTAACTTACAACGATAAGGATTGACAGTTGCAGTACAGTAACAGGAATATGAATGCTGACGGAACTCGTAAATGTTCCTTCTTACGTCGTATGTCTTACTTGATGTATCGACACACAAAACAGGTTTTCACTTAAATCGAATGGAAAACAAAGCAATAAAATAAAAAATTAAGTTTTCTTTATAGTTTTTATTTTAGTTTTAATTTTTATTAATATTTCTCAGGATCTGCTAATTTATGTCGTGTATATATGTATATACTGTATGTGTGTATATATATATATATATATATATATATATATATATATATATATATATATATATATATATATATATATATATATATATATATATATATATATATATATATATATAATATGTGCATGGGTTTCTTATCAACGTGAAAACTTTCAAATAAACCGCTCTCGAAATCCACTAAAAAAAAAAAGATTCTCCCATTAGCTTTTAGATTTAATCCTTAACTGATTTTTCCAATGATAATTACCTTGTAGACTACGCATGGAAAAAATATCAACGCTATAAAAACAGGTTCTACAAAAATTTTCAAAATCACTAATCAAATCTGCATCTAAAAATTTACAAAAAAATTTTAAGATACAACGTAAATACTCTGAAAAAAGACACCACCTAGTCGTCTCAGTATAAAAATCGATAACATAGCAAAAAACTAAATAAATAAAAAGGAAATAACTATTTGTTTTTTGCAATAACTCGCAGAAATCGCGAATCAATTCTGCGTCAGGACTCCTGGTAGATTAGCTACCCAGATTACCCTTACAGGGCTCCTGGTAGATTAGCTACCCAGATTACCCTTAAAGGACTCCTGGTAGATTAGCTACCCAGATTATCCTTAAGTCATTATATCAAGTAACGAAAATTGTGAAACAACCATAACTTTTCACTTTCAAAACGAAGGAGTCTGTCGTTAAGTTTTTAACATTCGTTAATTAATGATTCTGTTACAAACATCACAGTCTCGTCATAGAAAATTACACCTCTGGACAAAGAAGAGCTAAAATCACGTTCATAATAGCTAATCCAAACAGCGTCTTAAAATTAAAAAACTTTAATATGCAAGATAAGTTGTTTTAAAAAAATTAATATACAAGGTAAACTTCTATGAAAAATTCAATGTACAAGATAAACTATTAAGAAAATTTAATATGAGATAGATAAACTTTAAAAAAATTAATGGAAAGATAAACCATTAAAAAAGTAGGCACCACCCTGTTGCCTCAGTATATAAAATCGACAACAATCGCCAAAAGAAATAACTATTTTGTTTTTTTTCAGTAACTCGCAGAAATCGCGAAATAATAAAACATTTGAAAAAATTTAATATAAAAGATGAACCATTAAAAAAAGTAGACACCACCCTGTTGCCTCAGTATAAAAATCGACAAGAATCATGAAAAAAATTTTTTCAATGACTCGCAGAAATCGCGAATCAATAAAACATTTTAAAAATTAATATAAAAGGTAAACCATTAAAAAAAGTAGACACCATCCTGTTGCCTCAGTACAAAAAATCGACAACAATCGCGAAAAAATTTTTTCAATAACTCGCAGAAATCGCGAATCAATTCTGCGTCAGGACTCGCGATAGATTAACTGCCCAGATTATCCGTAAGTCACTGGCGTGGGTCCCTGTCACTCCCTTTGGCTACTCTCTTCTCTTCTCTTCAGGGACCTTTTTGAATATTCATGACCGGGGCACCCGAAATCGGCCTCTTCTCGGCACACCCAAAAATTCTTTTTAACAACGATTCCTTTTATTCTTTCTCAGTTCTTTATTCATTTGAGGATGCATAATAAGGCAGAGAGAGAGAGAGAGAGAGAGAGAGAGAGAGAGAGAGAGAGAGAGAGAGAGAGAGAGAGAAGGGAGGGAAGCAGAGGAAGGAGGGGAAGGGAGGAGGAGGAGGAGGAGGAGGAGGAGGAGGAGGAGGAGGAGGAGGAGGAGGAGAGAGGTGAGTGAGGAGGAGGAGGAGAAGAGTAGCGGGTGAGGAGGAGGAGGAGGAGGAGGAGGAGGAGGAGGAGGAGGAGGAGGAGGAGGAGGAGGAGGAGAGGAGGGGAGGAGGAGGAGAGAGAATAGGGGAGGAGGAGGAAGAGGAGGAGGATGGGATTATGGGAAGGGAGGAGGAGGAGAGAGGAAGATTAGGGGGGAGGAGGAGGAGGAGGAGGAGGAGGAGGACAGGAAGATTATGGGAAGGGAGGAGGAGGAGGAGGAGGAGGAGGAGGACATGAGGAGGAGGAGGAGGAGAGAGGAGGAGGAAGAAGAAGAACAGTGAGGAGGAGGAGGAGGAGGGAAGAGAGGAGAAGAGGGGAATAAGGAGGAACAGTAGGAGGAGGGGAGGAAGAAGGGGGAGGGAGGGGGGAGATTAGGATCTTGGTTCTTCATTATGCATCATCAGGGTCTGAACAGAATTATGCATAAGACTCAATGGGGACCATTAATGAGGCATGATAATGATACCGCATAAAATGAAGTTATGACTCGGCGTCCGGCAGCAATAGATGATGTCAAAAGAGTACAGTGTTGCAATATATATATATATATATATATATATATATATATATATATATATATATATACATATATATATATCCATATATTGTAAAGGTCTCTTAATTGAAATCCATTGTGCCTTTAGTGGCTTAGGCAATGACCTTTGCACCTGGTTCTTTACAGACTGTAGTGAGTCGCAATCACCGTGAACAAATGGGATAGCAACTTCATCTCAAAGCATTTACTGAGGGTGTCACCATCAGGAGCATTTATAAAGCAAAAAAGGTGACACCATCAGTGTAGCCATCGTTTATAAACATATATATACACATTATATTATATAACAATAAATATATATGAACAATAAATATATATACGTATATGTATGTATGTATGTATGTATTAACGCGAGAATAACATGGTGAGTGAAATGAACGGATGATGAAGATAGTCATTATTTTACCTGGAATTACTAAAATCTGTTACTTGCTCTCCACACGACTTAAGCTTAACTACATTTGCTCGCAAACAGCAGTTTACATCAGTTCTCACATAATATATGAATAAAATATGAATTTGCAGTATTTATTTAATAACTCATAAACCATAAAACCTGAAGTATAAGCCAGATTTGTTTACAAACACTTCATTTTAAACGAGAGAAAATTTTACCGAAAAGGTGACAACTCCCACCTGAGAAAGCTACTGGAATGGAATGGAATAAACAGCTTAGGCAAAAGGCCAAGCTCTGGGACCTATGAGGTCATTCAGCGCAGGAAAGGAAATTGAGGGCAGAAAGGTTTGAAAGGCGTAACGGGAGGAAAACCTCGCAGTTGCACTATGAAATAATTGTTAGGAGAGGGTGGATAACAAGATGGAAGAAAGAAGAGAAAGCTATTGACCTCAAAAATTCAAATCACCCATTAATTTGCATCTGCCAGTCAGGAGCTTAACGAACGGATAATCTGCTGTATCATAAACTCATTAACAAAACTGGCTGCAATGTTCCATTCAGTGACCCGATTAATCTTGATCATCACAATCCGAGTCTAATATGTAAATCAATTCACTTGGAATGAGGATTAAATCCGAACGAGGGGCGATTTCGAAAATGTCGGATTGGGCTGGTGAAGGAACATTCTCAAAATGTCGGATTGGGCTGGTGAAGGAACATTCTCAAAATGTCGGATTGGGCTGGTGAAGGAACATTCTCAAAATGTCGGCTTGGGCTGGTGAAGAAGGAAGTTTCTCAAAATATCGGATTGGGCTGGTGAAGGAAAATTCTCAAAATGTCGGATTGGGCTGGTCTTTAATCTATAGACCTTGGGGCTGGTGAAGGCAAATTCTCAAAATGTCGGATTGGGCTGGTGAAGGCAAATTCTCAAAATATCGGATTGGGCTGGTGAAGGAAGATTCTCAAAATATCGGATTGGGCTGGTGAAGGAAGATTCTCAAAATATCGGACTGGGCTGGTGAAGGAACATTCTCAAAATATCAGATTGGGTTGGTGAAGAAGATTCTCAAGATATCAGATTGGGTTGGTGAAGAAGATTCTCAAGATATCGGACTGGGCTGGTGAAGGAAGATTCTCAGTCAAATAAGAAAACTTCAAGTCTGTATCGAGTGTTTATATCGTTGTTTTAGCATAGCATAACATATATAGAATTTATGCCAAAGGCCAAGCACTGGAACCTACGAGGTCATTCAGCGATGAAACGGAAGTTGACAGTAAGAAGGTGTGAAAGGTGTAACAGGAGGAAAACCTCGCAGCTGCACTAAGAAACAATTGTTAGGAGAGGTTGAGGAAGGTCAGATGGAAGAAAGAAAAAAATGAACGGAGGTACAGTAAAAAAAAAGGAACGAAAGGGTTGCAGCTAAGACCCGAAGGACGCTGCAAAGACCCCTGAGTAATGCCTACAGCGCACCACGTGTGGTACACTGACGGCATGATATCGTTGCTTTAATCTCCTTTTTTTGGTGAATGTGAACAAATACTCACTAGAAAAATTTTAAAATAAGATTATCTTCTGCAGCAGTGTTTTGTAACTATGTGAACGGGAGCTAATCGCCAATTAATTCTCTTTAATGAAGATGGGTACACACTCCTCGATCTTATCTCTGCAGTCTGAGACACTGCTAATCTATTGACGAGACGGGAGGATGATTGTGGTTTTCGGGAGTGCTTGGGAGGGAGGGAGGGGCGAGGGAGGGATGGAGGAAGGGGGAGGGGTTGGGAAGGACAGGGAGGAGAGAGAGAGAGAGAGAGAGAGAGAGAGAGAGAGAGAGAGAGATCAACCTCCCTGATTGAAGAGGTTGAGTAGAGGTGCTCGAGGTGGGTCCTTCATTGGACTCGTGGGAGTGTTTGGTGGGCGAGGGGAGAAGGGTTGGGGTAGTGGGAGGGGTGGGGGAGGTGGTGGAAGGAAGGTACAGTTCTAGTTGCCAACGAGTCTTTTAAGATGTAAAGAACGACAAGTTGCCAATAAGCCATTAACGTCCATGAATTCCACAATCTGACTTTTATTTGCTTTCTAAATGGCGATGAAGATAGATAAAAACAATCCCTTGGGTTACTGGGGAGTTTTATTGCTTGCATTTTCCCCCTTCTCTTGTTTCGTTTTGCTTTATCTTTGCTTGAATGTCTTCTTATCGCCTTATGTGGGCAAGTTTGTGAACAGTTTATTTTTTTAGATTTTGTCTCTGCGGGACAAATTATTGCCTGTTTACCTTTGCCTGTCAGTCCTACCTTTCATTGACGTTGTTTATTAAAAACATCAGCAATTTGTTCCCAAGAAGAATGTTTACTTTTCTTAAACACTAGTCTTAACCCTGCCCCCTTGCATTAATTCGAACATTTTTATCAGTCAGATAACAGCAGTAAAATAATTAAGTTTAAGCTACAAAATTTTTTATGGTCTTTCAGCTGTAGTGATTTCCAGAGAAAAAAAATTAGCCTGATTAAGGAAAAAGAAACCATTCCCAAATTTTTGACTGACCATTTCAATTTGGTTCATTTACACTGATCACTATTTCGATTTTGTCACTTCTATACCAAAGAAACAGTATTTTAATTTCAATGAATAAATTATTTTTCAATATCTGGTCAAAGGTCGACAGCCATTAATCCATTACCTACGTTTCAGCGTAATGAAAACGAAGAACTTTCGTAAGGAAGGAGAGCTAAGCCGGCATGAATACCCAATTTTGAAGTAATCGAATTTTTGTACTTCCTTGTGTATTTGTATATGGCTTGAAACGAAACATAGTTTATTATTATTATTATTATTATTATTATTATTATTATTATTATTATTATTATTATTATTATTATTATTATTATTATTATTATTTCCTATGAAAAAAATATACTAGGTAAAATTTGTTTCTAATTTCTTGTTATAAATATATTTATACAAAAATTATTAATATTATTATTATTATTATTATTATTATTATTATTATTATTATTATTACTAATAATAAGAAAATGAGATCCATCAAATGAAATGTTTGCCTACTTGTGATAAAAATAAATTATATTATTATTATTATTACTACTACTACTACTACTACTACTACTACTACTACTACTGCTACTACTACTACTACTAATGCTACAAAATTCGAGCTAGAATCAGGGCTGCTTGTCCAGCCCTGAAAAGCATTCCTTACCCTTATGTCCTTTTTCGAAGCCATCCTCTATAAGAAATCTCTTTGCAGCTAAATCACCATAAATAAAAAAAAATAATAACAATTCAATAAAAAAAAACTCCAATACCCAAAACGACAACTACAACCGCAATGATGCTGCCAAGGAGACGACAACAACATCAACAAAAGCCACAACACAAACAACCGAAACAAGGACAGGAAGAACAAACAAAACAACCGTAGACAAAAAAAAAAAAAGCAATAACAATATCCCGTATGAATTCGGAATCCCCCAAAGGAGTCATTTTTCCGTGTTATTATTCTACTTGCAATGTAACAATGGCCTCGCTGGATGCTGCAAATGGCCGTAATTGCAACGAATAGTTTCATTAGAATTAAATGACCATAAAAGGGTACTCGCTCCGCAATTTGCATCTGCCGGTATTTGCATGATATTGAATTCGACAACGAAACGGGCGGTATGCTTCTTTTATATATATATATATATATATATATATATATATATATATATATATATATATATATATATATATATATATATATATATATATATATATATATATATATGTACATGTATGTATATACACAGTATATATACATATTTATATATATATAAATATATATATGTGTATAATATATATATATATATATATATATATATATATATATATATATATATATATATATATATATATATATATATATATATATATATATATATATATATATATACCTGTATATATTGAATGGAGTGTGGAATAGCTGATGCTTACAGATGAGATATTGCGAACTGGAGATACTGAAGAGAAACTACAGAAACTTTTGAAATTCTGAGCTCAAAAGTGCTAGCAAAAGAAGGTAGAGAGTGTGAGTGAGCAAGGTGAGGAACCACTTTCTCCTGAGAGAGAGAGAGAGAGATGGGACAGCGATTTCACAAAAAGTTTAATTTTAAATACAGATAACTGACTCCCTAAAAAAGAAAGTAAGTGACGTGACTGGTTTAAACGGCATAGGTACTGTAAAACACAAAGAATATTTGATATCTAGAGCCTTAAGAAAATGCTTTTGATAATGTTAAAATAATTCCCTTATCTCTATTATCACGGTCGTCATTATTACAACTATGAGCAAGTCTATCCTTATTCCAGTTATTGTAATCGGAAAGTTTCTGGTCAAAATTTCAATCCCACAGATTATCAGCATCCTTTCCGGTATTCAAGATTGACTGGCGACTTCCAACCCTATCTTGTCCATATATAGCCAGTCTCCTTGTTTTTGGATTCCTATGGAGACAACCCTTGACTTTTATCTGGAGCCCCTTTTTTGTTATATATGATGGCCAAGCATCTCCTCCTTCCATATGTGAAAGGGTTGTATAGGATATATAATCTACCTCTATTTTCATCAATAAACTTCGCACTATCTACCTATGTTTCTGACCTTGAACTAGGTTATGGTTTTCTCTTTTCCTTATATAAGGTATATGGGGAAAAGAAGTGGAAATCTGGAATATATTTTTGGTAGGGTAAAACGAAACTTTACGATTTCAATGATCGCAGACTCTGCGAGAAGGAATATTAGTTTTTCAATCCCTTCAAAACAATTAGATATGACTGCTTACCTATATCTGAAACAACTCAAACTGTGGAAATGTTCACCTCCGGAACGCCTCAAGTTCGTCTCAATCTATTCATACAACATAACAACCCATCCAGGAGACGATAACAAAACAAAAAAAAAACAAAAATTCTTACGAAGAGACATCAGGGTTTATCGAATGACAATCTATACGTCTCGGAACAATATATGGGAGCCAACTGACCGAATATTCACACACAAACGAGAAAGAGCAGACCTCGAAAAACAACGCATTTTTTTTTTTTTTTTTTTTTTTGCCGTGACAGTCAGGGGTTATGGAACTTTCCGTGTACAAGTAACATTTTTTTTCTCCCTCGACGCTACTGGTGGAACATCGCCATACCAATGACCTTCTGGCAATGTGCTCAGACTTTACGTAGGGGATGTTATGGTTCCTATGGGATTTCTTTACATATTCACATCATTTATTTTTATGAAGAGGATATAGAATGCCCGACTACATTCTCCATGTTCATTCACAGCGGGTAATTCCGTTCCTGAAAACACGTTGTGTCTTTTCAACTCCAAAGTTTTTGAACCGAAAGATATATAAATTCAAGATTTCAATATATATAGGTTTTATTGACTGTGTTACATGCGAATATCAATAAGAACTTAAACCTCTTTTTAAAAATATGCAAGATATTCGTGCATTGTTAACTCTAATGTTTTTGAACCCAAAATAATAAATTCAGATTTCAATATATAAAGGTCTATTGATTGTGTAACATGAGAATATCACTGAGACTTTAAACTTCATTTTCAAAATATGCAATATATTCGTGTATTTTTAACTCTAATGTTTTTTGAACCGAAACAGAAAAAAATTTAGATTTCGATAAATAAAGGCAATATTTGTTGTGTAACGCGAAAATATCACTAAAATTTTAAACTTTATTTCTAAAATATGCTAGATATTCGCTATTATTGTGTATCCCGTCAGCGCTGTTCCTCTACCATTCTGAAGCTCTGAAATCAGCCGTCAGCAAAGTCATTGTGCCTTAGGTAATGTAAATATGGATGCTTATCTGACCTACAATTTCCTAGAGATAATCCCACATCAAAAATTTATTAAGTATATAATAATATAGAGAGAGTCAGAGGATCGAACACTGCAATGTTTCCCAGAATAATGACAAAACAAGAGCTCTAAAAACCTAAAACCGCATGACGGTGAACAGAATCCTATTGGATAAAAACCATGCGATAAAAAACAACATATTTCGGTACTTACACGCACATGATAATAATAATAATAATAATAATAATAATAATAATAATAATAATAATAATAATAATAATAATAATAATAAACGCAGCTCTAAAAAAACCTAAAAACTTTCACGACGCTGAACAGAATCCTATTGGAAAACATCCAATATAAATACATCATATTCCGTTACTTACACGCACATAATAATAATAATAATAATAATAATAATAATAATAATAATAATAATAATAATAATAATAATAATAATAATAATAATAATAATAATGGAGAAACAAATCCACAGTTATGTATATGTACAATATATTTAAAGATACATCTGTACAGATTCCCGAAAGCTATCTACACAGATGTATCCTGAAACATTTGTTTCTCCATTTTAAGACATGCTACTATGAGCTTTTAATAATAATAATAATAATAATAATAATAATAATAATAATAATAATAATAATTAAAACACTTGCCTCTCTCTCTCTCTCTCTCTCTCTCTCTCTCTCTCTCTCTCTCTCTCTCTCTCTCAAAAAAATCCTGAAGTAAATGAACCGGAGAAAAACAGCGTGCGATATTTTCGTCACACAACGCTCTTCCTCCATGATTTCCAACAGTGTCCCATGAACTGCAGAAGGGAGTTCCAACAACGTCCCATGAACTGCAGGAGGAGAAGGAGGTCATTTCGGTAAATACCACAAACACAAGAAAGGCGGGACGCTGCGGTAACCTTCCGTCATCGTCTTACACAACTCATCGTCACTTCGGGTCGTGTCGGGGGCAACGGGAGTGACTCTATATAGCCCAGGCTTGAAGGCTTGTGGTGAAAAAAATCGTGGTAGCGGGCAAAGACAGAGTGAGGTTTTATCTCCGAAGAAAGTGAGAGATACGAGAGTAAATATTTTTTCTCCATTTTTTTTTTTTTTTTTGGTCAAGCGGAGGCCGACGGAATGGACACCTTTCAAAAAACTTATTCAACTTATCGGAAGTAAAAGATGTTGAGAAGGAAAGAAAACATGTAAAAAAATCCGCCAGAGAAGGTTTTCTGTACAACGTGTAATAAAGGCCACCGAGAATAAATCTATCTTTCGGTGGTCTCGGTATAATGCTGTATGGGCCGCGGCCCATGCAACTTGTACCACGGCCCGGTGGTGGCCTGTCCTATATCGTTGCCAGAAGCACGATTATGGCTAACTTTAACCTTAAATAAAATAAAAACTACTAAGGCTAGAGGGCTGCATTTTGGTATGTTTGATGATTGGAGGGTGGATGATCAACATACCAATTTGCAGCCCTCTAGCATCAGTTATTTTCAAGATCTGACGGCGGATAGAAAAAAGTGCGGACGGACAGACAAAGCCGGCACAATAGTATTCTTTCACAGAAACTAAAAGTGTATGGTCTAACCCTAAAGGGTGCGACATACTATCCAATATACAATAATGAAAATTATAGTATAAGCACAAAGAAAGGCAGTGAACTGAATTCCATATAACAACCAAAGAACAGATTATTTGTGTTGCTTAGGCGGGAAGCTTCGAACACGTACATGCATAAAAGCCAACATAAATAAATTACTAGTATTTATTTTAATGATTACAATTAATTCTCAACATCTAACAACACCCCTCCCCACATCCGAGCCCCATACACTCCCTTAAAACGAAAAAAAATTTCGGTTGCAACAATCACAAAACAGTACGGAAAAAAGCTGGATGCTACAAAGGAATTTCTTTCCTTAAACGATAAAATAAACAACCTTACCTCTTACGGTGCCCGGTGTTCTCCTCGATGGCACCGCCGAAACAAATTAATGCCCAACTGTAAAAAGAAAGAAAGAAATCGAATTAATATAGAACTAAAAAAAGAAAAACCAGAAATCTATACCTTCCATATACAGAAGGTATAGACTGCTCTTGTCATTCCAGAAATTTCTAAAATAATCGAGAGTCACAACCTTTTACTTGTAAAGGGTATGTTGCGAATTATGTTATTCATTTATTAGGAAAAAATAATCTAGTGCCACTTGTTTACTATGTCTCATATAGTTTTGTAATTATTATTGCTGTTCTTCTGTACTAGGCTGCTTTCAATACTGGAGTCCTTTAAAAAACACAGATATATATATATATATATATATATATATATATATATATATATATATATATATATATATATATATATATATATATATATATATATATATATATATATATATATATATATATATATATATATATATATATATATATATATACAACACATATATATATATATGGTTTATATATATATATATAAAATAATATTTATAACTATTTACTTGCATATGTGAATTATGTGCTATTTATTTATTAATACAAAAATGAGGATAATACCGTTACTTCTCATATGTTTTAGAAGAGCTGGGCTGTTTTGCTAAACAATGGCTAACAATAAAATAACATTTATGGGGATAAGAAGAAGTACAACTGAATTTCAATTTATAGATAAAATATTAAAATTGCTGTTTTTGCGTACAGAGAACTCGATAAAGTTAACACCTTTAAATTTGCCGGGGATAACAGCTACTTAAGAGAACAAAATGAGATGGAAAAATTCAGGCTGACTTGCACACCTGGAACAAAATGAGATGGAAAAATGAGGAATGAAGTGAAATAAATCTTGGTGTAATAGGAAAAACCTTTCTTTAAAAAAAGATGTTTTTCCAGTAACCGTAAAACTTTAAATAAAAAAAAATTCTAGCGCTATTGTTTTCTTCCCTGTTTTTTATTGAAGAATACATTTCATTACGTAGGTTACTCCTATCGTATCAATACTAATGGTAATTACAAATAAAGATTAAAGAGGGACCGCAAGTCTTTATAAGCTTTGGTCCTTAGAGTCAATTTTTCCCCTAAAATTTTATTATTTCCTAAGACGAAATTTACCTTTCAAAAAAAAATTAAAACGAAATTTACCTTTCAAAAAAATGTATATCAAAAGTAAAACTGAAGATAAAATTATCTGCCGTCCACTGTTCCTTTTTAGCAAACTTTACCTGAATTCCTATCTGCCTATGGTCTCTAGCTGGAAAACAATTGTTTTATTATTAATTATTATTATTATTATTATTATTATTATTATTATTATTATTATTATTATTATTTACTAACAGATTATTATTATTATTATTATTATTATTATTATTATTATTATTATTATTATTATTATTATTATTATTATTATTATTATTTCATCAACAGCTTAGGTGTGTATATTCGACTAACGCAACTTACACTTATTCTTTCCTTTAGGATAACAACAGAGCATTTTGGAAACATCTGATAAGTCATCTAAACAGGAAATAAATAAAAAAAAAAAAAAACTAAAGAACAGTTACTTTGACAACACATATCACTGAAAAATCTGTTTATTTCGTCCAAAGCCTGAAGGACTAGAACGATTCCACCTGACGAAAAATAAATATTGCTGCTGCATTTTTTCGTAGTATTTTGCCACGAATCCACTATGCATGCGTGCATGTCGACTGATATAAAAATACTATTTTCATACATTTACATAAAAAAATTCTTACGTGAATGAAACATCAGTTGGTAAATAATCGATGACGTATATCACGATATGTTCAATCACCTATCTCTCTCTCTGTCTCATCCGGTCGAAAATCCCACCATTTCAAAGGCTAATATAATTCTAATGGAAACGGAAGTATTTCCAGGGTAAAAATCCTTTAGTCACTCCGTTTTACAGTAAATTACTACCGTTTGCCTTCATTTCTGAACGCACATTCACATAAAAGGGGGAAAAAAAGAAGCAGATATAGCGTAATATCGACAAATATCTGTATTCAGTGAACGATCTGTCATTTGCATTTCTATTTGTGGTTTGTCGCGTCCGAGAAATTCATACTTTGGAAGGGCATAAAAGGACAATTTACCTGGAGGGTATATCTAAATTCCTGGCAGTATCGGAAAGGCAGAATTGTTACAGGAGAGTCACTTGAATATTTGCTTTCCATCTATTCGTTCAAGAATGACTTTGTGTCGTTATCTTCTTCCTCAATTGGGGTCATGGCCCGGGCATTGTCCTGTCCAAATATAAAGCATGAAATGGGGACTTCCCTTGGAATTATAAAACAAGTAAAAAATGCGCCGAGGTTTCTTCGGCACAATCGAGTTTTCTGTACGGCCGCTACAGCGTATAATCAAGGCCAACGAAAATAGATCTATCTTTCGGTGGTCTTGGTATAATGCTATATGAGCCGCGGCCCATGAAACTTTAACCACGGCCCGGTGGTGGCCTATCCTATATCGTTGCCAGAAGCTCGATTATGTCTAAATTTAATCTTAAATAAAATAAAACTACTGAGGCTAGAGGTTGCAATTTAGTATGTTTGATGATTGGAGGGCGGATGATCAACATACCAATTTGCCTCCCTCTAGCCTCAGTAGTTTTCAAGATCTGAGGGCGGACAGAAAAAGTGCGGACGGACAGACAAAGCCGGCACAATGGTTTTCTTTTACAGAAAACTAATAAAATCAAGAGCTAAAACATAGCCTACATAGAAGAAACTTTATACGTACAGATACGAGAAGTCGAATAAAAGTTATAATTCCACTTATTCATGACTGTTTGTGCGTGTTTTAAAAAGAGATCTCAAGAATGGACGAACAGAATCTGGTGAAAATGGCAGATATATCTATAAGATACCTTTTTGGCTCAAAGTTAACGGTTTGCTTTCAATTAATCTTTCTCAAATATGGATCCTTATCACCCAAAAACGAATCACCGCGAGATGGTAACACAGAATATGTCAGCCAGATTTCATCAAATTCCGTTCATCCCTTCCTGATCCATTCTGCTAAAGCACTTACATGAAGATAAGGACTTTCGTTTCCGGTAGTTTAAATAATTCATAATATTTTAATGGCAAAACTGCCAATTCTTTTGTAATTTATTAGAGCATTTACCACCTAAAGGATTTAAGCAAACAAGCAACAATATATTCACGAAATGGCTATTCTATGAGGGGGGAGCTTCAGAGAGAGAGAGAGAGAGAGAGAGAGAGAGAGAGAGAGAGAGAGAGAGAGAGAGAGAGAGAGGACACGTCCGAATTCAACCACGAACTGCTAAACAATGAGCGAACCACCCGAGCAAATAACCTCCATAGCAATATAACCTCTTCCCATAAGCTCGTACCATCAATCTTTTATGAATTCTTTGTCACATCCTTGTGCTAAATCACATCTATGGAGTTATGACGAGAAGGTATTCTGTGAACACGGCATGCTACAAGACTGGCCTTTTGTGGAAGAAATACTGTATAAAGTTTTCCTTTCATTTTTACGATCTTTTGGGAAAACGCTGCCATATCCACACGGAAGAGTGAGTGTTGGTTAAAGCTATAAACGGGAAGATTCGTTTACCATCTGTAAGAAGGAAAAACTTTGAGAATGATAACGTAGCAGATGGATTATCAAGAAGAAACCTGGCCCGGATGATATTCTTTCAGATCACGTAGAACAAAAGTGAATGGCGCAGCGTACGTTACAGCAATGCTGATGTGGCTTCTTCTCTAAGCCTAAGGCATTACTTAAGGTTCTTTGCAGCGTGCCTTCGGCCCCTTGCTGCAACCCTTTTCGTTTCTTTTACTGAACCTCCTTTCATACTCTCTTTCTTCCATCTTACTTTCCACCCTCTCCTAACAACTGATTCATTGCGCAGATGCGAGGTTTTCCTCCTGTTACACCTTTCAAACCTTTTCACTCTCAATTTCCGTTTCAGCGCTGGATGACCTCATAGGTCTCAGTGCTTGGCCTTTGGCCTAAATATTTTCCTTAGAATTCATAAGGCCATTTAATATTATCCTCAGAATTCATAGGCCATTCAATATTTCCCTTAAAATTCATAGGGCCATTCAATATTGTCTTTAGAATTCATAGGCCATTTAATATTTTTCTTAGAATTCATATGGCCACATAATATTTTTCTTAAACTTCATATGTCTGAATTAATACAACAGACTTTGCATTAAATGAAAATTCATCTTATACATCATTCATTAAAGAACAATTACAGCTAAGTGCTATATATATATATATATATAAATCTGATATCGCTTTGAAGCTAATTATCTAATTGCTGTTCGAACAAAGACTCAGTCCATCTCCCTAATCAAGAGTGTAATCAGGACATCAAAGGAAATGGAAAAATCTCTTCTTCTATCTTAAAGATGAGACATGGCGGCTTCTTTGTCCTGATTCCTCTCTGAAATTCTCTTCGTGGATAAAAACACGACACTTCTGTCCCGCCATTAATCGTCTTTTGCTAATTACTTTCTGTTTCGGTATAGTTCTGTTCTTATAAAGCATTGCTTATTATCGAAATTTTTGAAGCCATGCGAGTAAAATAATAATCTCATTCTGAAAAAAAAATAAAATAAAATAATAATAATAATAATAATAATAATAATAATAATAATAATAATAATAATAATAATAATAATAATAATAATAATAATAATTCCGTGTATCTTGATGTTCAGAGATATTTCAAAGATTAATGGATTCGTAAAAAACATGTTTGGCTCTGATGAAATATAAAATAATAAACAAAATAGTATCT
>NC_089791.1:25165887-25173387 GCF_040412425.1 Macrobrachium rosenbergii | reverse complement strand
GAAGTGGGAGAGTGAGAGATAGGACTTCCATAAGTTCTTTACGAGAGAGAGAGAGAGAGAGAGAGAGAGAGAGAGAGAGAGAGAGAGAGAGAGAGAGAGAGAGAGAGAGAGAGATCTGCCCGAAGTAATTCTTCGTCTTTCCACGTGCAAACAAAACAATATTTTTTGAAATATCTTTAAAAAATTTTACTTTAGTATCTTATTAATGGAAAGCAATGCTTAATTAACCCTTCCAGTTACAAATGAAAATATCTTTTATACATAATATGATATTTCTAGACAACTCTAAATCTCTGTTGCTGAGAAAAAAAAATATTATTATTATTATTACTATCGTTACTAAAGTAACCGTTCACAAAAGTGGCAAATGAGCTTACACTTATTTATAAATAAATTGGGTAGTTAAAATGATAAATATTGATACATTACAGAAGACTAGAAGACTTTAAAGCATTTGTTCATGTTTAAAAACTACTGAATTTAATCTCTCAGAGACCAACCTGATTAGGCCATGACAAGCTGTTTATGACTCAGAAGAATACCAATTTAACTACCCATAAACTGGAGAGTATAAAGATACACATCAGTAGAATTAAGACTGTTATTCAAATATTCATAATTTTTCGCATTTTTGACTACTTCTGAAGTAGCAATGGTTGAGATGTATAATGACTTTGAATGCTGCTGAAAAGTGTATTAAATATGTTCAACATATTCATTCTAATCTAGAATACACACACGTACAAACATAGACCCTTAGTACAGATGGATAGGTAGGTAGAGACAGATAGATTTATAGATATGAATCTCCTTCCAGTGCTTGCATGAATTGTTTTATTACTCCATCTTCAACTGTAAATAGGTAATCATAATCCTAAAACCTCTTAAACTGATAATGCCTACCACAACTGGCACATTCAGATTCCGACTTCACGAAAATAAAGCATGACAATTAATGCCACGCACTCGGGAACCGTAAAATAAATTATATATACATATATTGTATACATATATGTATAAATGTATATATATATATGTGTGTGTATTGTGTGTATATTCACATATCTATGTATATAAAACATATATCACATATATATGTATGTATATATATATGTATATATATATATATATAATATATATATATATATATATATATATATATATATATATATATACATATATATATATATTTGAACTTCAAAACTTACATTCTTTAAAAAAATAAAAAGTTTCTACTGGAACCTGATAACAAGCAGTAGATTTATATTTTCCAAGGAGGAAGACATGTTCATTTCTTTCTCTTCTTTGATATGATTTCAAGTATCTAAGAGGCATGTTCCTTAACCCTTTCCTGTTCTATCCTCCTACGCACTGAACTGTGTACCTGGGGTTCTATCGAACGTAGAGAGGCAGAGAGAGAGAGAGAGAGAGAGAGAGAGAGAGAGAGAGAGAGAGAGAGAGAAGTAACCAGTGGCCCATTTTTCTATGCACTTAATATAATACAATAAATATATATATATATATATATATATATATATATATATATATATATATATATATATATATATATATATATATATATATAGAAATCATCAACACACAATCACGTGTGGAACAGAAATAAATTTCTGACTCACGCCGGAATCGAACCCAGGTCTCTCAGATGGAAAGCAAGGGCGTTATCAATGGGCCATACAAGTCTAAAAGAAGCTGGAACCTGAGAGCAACTGCACCCCATGGAATTACCTGGGCAAGCTAACTGCTTGCATACCAGTGAAGTTTTCCCAACTTCCCGACTCAGCAATGACCCAATAGACAACATTTCATCCTCGAATTATCCTTCTGAGTGAATAAGATAGAAATCATCAACACAATCACGTGTGGAACAGAAATAAATTTCTGACTCACGTCGGGATCGAACTCCAGGTCTCTCAGATGGAAAGCAGGGCGTTATCCACTGGGCCATACAAGTCTAAAAGAAGCTGGAACCTGAGAGCAACTGCACCCAAGGAATTACCTGGGCAAGCTAACTGCTTGCATACCAGCGAAGTTTTCCCAGAAAATTTATTTCTGTTCGACACGTGATTGTGTGTTGATGATTTCTATCTTATTCACTCAGAAGGGATAATTCGAATGAAATGTTGTCTATTGGGCATTGCTGAGTCGGGGAAGTTGAAAACTTCGCTGGTATGCAAGAAGTTAGCTTGCCCAGGTAATTCCTTGGAGTGCAGTTGCTCTCAGGTTCCAGCTTTAGACTTAGATATGGCTCCAGTGGATAACGCCTATTTCCATCTGAGAGACCTGTTCATCAACGTGAGTCAGAAATTTTATTTCTGTTCCACACGTGATTGTGTGTTGATGATTTCATCTTATTCACTCAGAAGGGATAATTCGAATGAAATGTTGTCTATTGGGTCATTGCTGAGTCGGGAAGTTGGGAAAACTCGCTGGTATGCAAGCAGTTAGCTTGCCCAGGCAATTCCTCGGTGCAGCTTGCTCTCAGGTTCCAGCTTCTTTAGACTTGTATGGGCCCAGTGGATAACGCCCTTGCTTTCCATCTGAGAGACCTGGGTTCGATCCGACGTGAGTCAGAAATTTATTTCTGTTCCACACGTGATTGTGTGTTGATGATTTCTATCTTATTCACTCAGAAGGATAATTCGAATGAAATGTTGTCTATTGGGTCATTGCTGAGTCAGGAAGTTGGGAAAACTCGCTGGTATGCAAGCAGTTAGCTTCCCAGGTAATTCCTTGGTGCAGTTGCTCTCAGGTTCCAGCTTTTTTAGACTTGTATGGCCCAGTGGATAACGCCCTTGCTTTCCATCTGAGAGACCTGGGTTCGATCCCGACGTGAGTCAGAAATTTATTTCCGTTCCACACGTGATTGTGTGTTGATGATTCCTATCTTATTCACTCAGAAGGATAATTCGAATGAAATGTTGTCTATTGGGTCATTGCTGAGTCGGGAAGTTGGGAAAACTCGCTGGTATGCAAGCACTTGGCTTGCCCAGGTAATTCCCTGGGTGCAGTTGCTCTCAGGTTCCAGCTTCTTTAGACTTGTATGGCCCAGTGGATAACGCCTTGCTTTCCATCTGAGAGACCTGGGTTCGATCCCGACGAGTCAGAAATTTATTTCTGTTCCACACGTGATTGTGTGTTGATGATTTTATCTTATTCCTCAGAGGATAATTCCGAATGAAATGTTGTCTATTGGGTCATTGCTGAGTCAGGGAAGTTGGAGAAAACTCGCTGGTATGCAAAGCAGTTAGCTTGCCCAGGTAATTCCTTGGTGCAGTTGCTCTCAGGTTCCAGCTTCTTTTGACTTGTATGGCCCAGTGGATAACGCCCTTTGCTTTCCATCTGAGAGACCTGGGTTCGATCCCGACGAGTCAGAAATTTATTTCTGTTCCACACGTGATTGTGTGTTGATGATTTCTATCTTATTCACTCAGAAGGGATAATTCGAATGAAATGTTGTCTATTGGGTCATTGCTGGAGTCAGGAAGTTAGGGAAAACTCGCTGGTATGCAAACAGTTAGCTTCCCAGGTAATTCCTTGGGTGCAGTTGCTCTCAGGTTCCAGCTTCTTTTAGACTTGTATGGCCCAGTGGATAACGCCCTTGCTTTCCATCTGAGAGACCTGGGTTCGATCCTCTGACGAGTCAGAAATTATATATATATATATATATATATATATATATGTATATATATATATATATATATATATATATATATATAAATATACATACATATATATATATATTAATATATATATATATATATATATATATATATATATATATATATATATTATCATAGCAAATTAACTAACAGGGCCTTGACAAGCTAATCCTTATTCTGCTATGGGCTTGGAACCATTCTCACATTCTCTCTCTCTCTCTCTCTCTCTCTCTCTCTCTCTCTCTCTCTCTCTCTCTCTCTTTTCCTTCACATTCTCTATACCTTTATTTTAGAACGACCTGTTAATTCATATTTTCATCAAAGGAAGAAGAGCTCGTATTTCCTTTGCTCTAGTTGATATACCTCTCTCTCTCTCTCTCTCTTTCTCTCTCTCTCTCGCTAGGATTTAGAACAAGCTGTTAATTTACAGTTGCCACAAAGGAAGAGGGGTCCACGCCCTCCGCTTCATTTGATATACCAGCAAGATCATATATAACTAAGAGGATTACCCCAAGAACTTTGGTCGTAAAACCCTGATTAAATCTTCTCTCTCTCTCTCTCTCTCTCTCTCTCTCTCTCTCTCTCTCTCTCTCTCTCTCTTTGTTTTGGGCTTTGTCTTTCCACAAGAAATTACTTGATTAAATTCTCTGAATATCAGGATACGCCATAATTTTCCCTAGGTTTAAATATCTTTTTTTTTTTTTTGCTTCAAAATATATGTATTTTATTCTTGAAAATGTAATTTCCTTTTTTTAAAATATATTTTATTTTCGTGGCAAGTTCCTTTACTCTCTTTCAAAATGTACTGTATTTTAATCTATTTCTACGCATTTGTATTTCATTATACTGCCTTTTCGTTTACTTCTGTTTCAAATTTAATTTTCGTTTCCTTCTGCAAAAGGGGGTGGCTCATTTTATCCTACGGAATTTCTTTCCGATATTCATAAGCAGAATTTTACAGTTATGAATTCTTCCTTCTAAAGCTTCGAGAGTGAAAAAGGGTGCTAAATGTCCTAAAAATGGTCTGTTTTCAATCTTAAAAGCTTGAATTGAGAGAGAGAGAGAGAGAGAGAGAGAGAGAGAGAGAGAGAGAGAGAGAGAGAGAGAAGAGAAACGGTAAATCTTTGTAAAAAATAAGAAAAATATGTTATCGTGCATATAGGCTGTGGAGAAGAAATGAACTGAAGACAAGTCCTAAGCAAAACGGAATAGGAAGGATTAAAATACCTGGAAAGGGAAAGCAACCCCTACAATCTTATAATTATAGCCTCAGGGTTTGTCCCAAAGACGTTCAAAAGTCTGTCACACACGTGTCAAGTTGTTTTGTAAACTGGCAACTGGTCAGATCTTTAAACGCTACACCAGAGGAGAATATAATTCAATGGAAAAAATTAAGTCTTTCTGCACGACACTCGCTTGACCTCAATCACTGCGGAAAAAAAAGGAAAAGAGAGAGAGAGAGAGAGAGAGAGAGAGAGAGAGAGAGAGAGAGAGAGAGAGAGAATCTTTGAATGGAAATACTCCTGCCAGAGAAATACAATTCAGTGTAAAGTTAAATCTTTCAGAAGTTAAATCTTTCAGATATGACTGAAACACGAGAGCAAACGATACAACAAAACTGGGGGAGCTAGGGGAAATGAAATAATAACGTCAACAACCAGAATAAGGGGAAGAATAAGCTGAAAGGGAATAATGTTTGAACGGACGTATCATGAAATAAGATAATGACCGTAAGCATTGCAGACGGAGAACGAATACGAGATTTGCAGAAAAGAAAAAAGACGAAAAAAGAACGTACGATTTGGAGTAAAAGAGAAAAAGAGGAGGAACAAGAAGCAACAAAGAGGAAAGGAGAACACGCTAAGCAAACAGCGCCACATAAGAGGCGAGGGGAACGCTTTTAGAATCCAAAAGAGTTGGTCATGCGAAAGGAAGTCAACAGGCAAAAGTGGAAAGAAGATTAAATCAAGGAAAAATAACAAATGCAGTAAATGGCCGTGACAGGACAATAATTACGTAACGATGGGGAGAATACTAAAAGAATGAAGAATTAATAACTATGTGACGAATGGATGGGAAAGTTGGGGAAAGAGAAACGAACGATCATTAACAGATAGGGAATTACGGGCAACAGAAATAAAGGGAAAAACAGATTAAGTCAAAAAAAGAAAGGCTCAAGAAAAGCAGCAGATAGAAGAAGGAGGGTGAGATTCAGACTAAGAAAAACATTTTAGAGAAAAGACGAAAAACAATAAGGAAGAAAGAGGAGGAGGAGGAGGAGGAGGGGAGGAGGAGGAGGAGGAGGTCCGTCAGGAAGAATGGAGGAGAAAAGAGAATAAGGCACGCAACAAAGGCAACGGTATAAGGTTTCTCAGTATCCATTAGGACAGTGTTTACTATTGACCAAGACTTGCCATTAGCCTCACTTCTGCAATTAGGGCGTCATTATCAGCCCACCTGAATGTCATCCAAGACTCGCGTGTTTACATCTCCGCACTCGTCCCCGTGAAAATGGCTCGCCTATATTACTTCTCCTGAGATGACTCTGATATAACGCAAATGGGGAACTTCAAGGCAGGAAAAGCGAGTCAGCGAACTAACAAAGCCGTGTGGAATAAACTGGTCCACCCAAAACAAAAACAAAAACAAAGAAAAAAGCAATGGCTGTTCATTAATCATTTAAGCTGACATTCATCTCGAGTTACAGTGAACTTCTAGATATGAAAGGGGCACGAAAGCAATTTCGTGTATTAGTAATTAGTGCTACTTTTTTAGATGTTTTTCAGGTCTTAGACGAGTTCTGTGAAGGATACAACTTGCAAAAATGGTCAAGGAGAGATGAATTCTAAATGATTTTCCTTTAAATTTAGCTCCGGTACTAAAATCCCATTTCAATGAATGCTATCACGAGCTCGGTATACGACAAGCACGCACGAATGAAATCTGGAAAGGTAACGATTGAGTTCAAAAGGACATAAAACCATACATTGGGAAAGACAATCAGTTAAGTTAAAGGTTTGGGATCTACAACTTCCCCCCCCACACACATCTCTCTCCTCCCCCCCACACACACAAAAAGAAGAACATACATGGTGATGAGTTGGTCAGGTATGAGAGGATGCCAAGTGCCAACTACCCCAGCAGAAGCTACAGTGGCCCTGTTCGTTAGTTGTCGTTGTTTACTCTCTGCCTGAAGGTGGGGTTCCCAACAAACAAAGAAATGGATAGCCTGTGTCACTTCCCAGCTTCAATAAATCTCGCTTACTTAGGGATGGCCTGTTTGCCGAAGGCCAGAGACAGAAGCTAAAATGAAAAAGCCCTGTTATGAGTAGAATATTTCTTTGATATAATTGTCTGATCGAATAATGAACTGCTTATGTGGGATATCAACAGGTTTATACGAAACCTTTGTTGTCACAGACAGTTCTATTAAAAACGGTAGTGTAGAAAGCAAGAATTTTTCCCTAGATGATTTCATAGTAAAAGTTGATGATTTTATTATAATAACGCAATGCATATGTACACGAAGTAATATGGTCTACGATAATACCATTCAATTTAAAACATGATGTACCTTATATGATGCATCCTTTATGCAATAATATCAAGCAGCTTCTAAATAGTCTATATATCTATATATCTAATTTCCATTTATTCCCATTAGAACTGACCGGGGCTGGATTCTACACTGATCTTACTACGCCCATCAGACACTGAGAGAGAGAGAGAGAGAGAGAGAGAGAGAGAGAGAGAGAGAGAGAGTAAATTGCCCAATCCCCTTTCATTGTTATTACGTTTTATGGAGGACAATGTCAGACAT
>NC_089791.1:25128387-25160887 GCF_040412425.1 Macrobrachium rosenbergii | reverse complement strand
CGATGCATGATGAACTGAACGGCCTTCTTGAAATATAGTTCAATTAGATTTTCTTCCATAAATACCGACACACTTACGGGTACTGAACACGTTTTTCTTGTTTAACATTTTATATATTACTGCAAATAAAATTTTCTTTTATGAAAACATCTTGGATGTTAATTCTTATAAATACTAAGAACAAGGGTTTTTTC
Organism: Macrobrachium rosenbergii; assembly: GCF_040412425.1. NCBI lineage: Eukaryota > Metazoa > Arthropoda > Malacostraca > Decapoda > Palaemonidae > Macrobrachium > Macrobrachium rosenbergii. The sequence continues at coordinate 25,160,693 of NC_089791.1, read as the reverse complement.
TAATTAATATCTACGTTCTTGCAGATATCAAGCGTAAATGTGTGACCTAACAAGTATCTATATAGTATTCCTGCAGATATTAGGAACATATGATTGTCTTAATAAATATCTGCAAACTTACAGTATTAGGTGAACGTGTTTCCCTTAATAAATACCTACAGTCCTATAGATGACTCTCCTACCGGCTAATGAAGAATTAGAGGAATTTATTTCTGGTGATAGAAATTCATTTCTCGCCACAATGTGGTTCGGATCCCACAATAAGCTGTAGGTCCCGTTGCTAGGTAACCAGTTGGTTCTTAGCCACGTAAAATAAATCTAATCCTTCGGGCCAGCCCTAGGAGGGCTGTTAATCAGCTCAGTGGTCTACTTGAACTAATTTTTACTTTTACAGATATTAGGAACATCCTTGACATATTAAATACCTATATTTTTACAGATATTTGGAGCTTGCCTTAACAAATGTATATGTTCTTATAGACGTTAGGCAAACATGCTTGCCTTAATAAATATCTGCATTCTTACTAATATTAGGTGCACATAGTTCCCATAGCAAATTCTAATGCCCTCTCCTGTGTCCATGATCCTTCAATATGTCTTATGGATACGACGTCAGCACAGAATTCATCTCACTCTCTCTCTCTCTCTCTCCAGTGGTGAGTTTAGAATAGGGCTGATTTACCCAATTTGGCCGAACGGTAATTATTCCATTTAAAAGGGAATTTAACTCCATATCCTAAAACATGCTGAAAACAAACTTCTAATTACACTGTCATGCATGACGGTAATGATAGCTCTACTGTTCGATTTTACAGCTAAGCAGGGCTTACGTTGATACGTACATGACTAAAAGCTAGGATACTGGCGTTCACACATTACATATGCAACACGTAACCAATCACCTAACTAGGTACTTCAACAAAGCAGATAGAAAGTTGTGTGTATATATATATGTATATATATATATATATATATATATATATATATATATATATATATATATATATATATGTATATATATATATATATATATATATATATATATACATATACATATATATATATATATATACATATATATATATATATATATATATATATATATATATATATATATATATATATATATATATATATATATATATATAATTAAGTTCAGTAGTTTCTCCTCATACACATCACACTCAATAGTTGGAAAAAAGTGTTCTTAAAAAATAACATCTTCCCCAAACGTATGTTTTTTTTTATTTCCTTTATTTTCCTTGTTTTTTTATAAAGACCGTGCCCTTTTTTTTATATCTCGCCCTCGAAAACTTCTCCCGGAGGAAGTGGAAGAGGCTGTAGGTTCGGCATAGTCGTAGTGGTGGTCCTATCCCCTCCCAATTCCTTCACTTCCACACCATCCTAACCACCCCCCCCAACCCCGTCGGCCACCCCACTCCATCGGTATTCGCCTCTTAACGTCAATCTCCGGAGAGGGCTTCTATTTTCCTCTATCCTTTTTTTTCTTCTTCTTCCCTTTTATAGACTCTTATGGTGTGGAATCCATTTTCAAACGTCAACTTGTTTTAAAAGGAGGCGAGTGAAGGCACTGACGAGTTCCCTCTCTCTCTCTCTCTCTCTCTCTCTCTCTCTCTCTCTCTCTCTCTCTCTCTCTCTCTATTGATTCCAAGAAGCCATTTCAATAAGAGACGGACTGTATACACTTCTTTTCTTCTCTGGTTTAATCTGTCTGATTGTCAGTCTGCCTCGTCGAAGATCAATAACAAAAAAAAATGTCTTCTCATGGATTAAAGACAGCGTGCTGGAATATTCTCTTTTATGACGTCATCAAGTTTGATGCGCTGCCTCAGATACTCAAACAAACAAAGATATTTTGGTGTATATTAAAATTACATATCTATACACAGTGAGATATTCCCAGAATTGGAATCTCTATCAGACTAGAAGCTACTTGTTCATATCTATTATTGATGTTCAATGACAACATCGAGGAAATATTAAGAATACCACCAATCATCAAAGTAACGAACTCATACGGTCCGTAATACTAATTGATTTCCTTTCCTACTTGAACCCATGACAGATTTCGACAGGCACAGATAAAGCCCGAGGGTACTTCCGGCCCAATCTTACACGGGCACGTGGTCCATACAGCACCACTTCTGACCCGTTAACACATCCCAATGCTTCCCTCGCCCCTTCTTACATCTGCTCGACCACCCTTCGGCCTGTGATAAAGGCTTGAATGGGGGAGGGGCCAACTCTTCAAGAATTTTTTTGCTTAATATTTACTAAAAAAAAAAAAAAGAGGATAATAAAATTATTACGAGTTACCTTTGATTTTTTTCAATTGTTGAATTTTTTTGTACCATTCAGTTGTTAATATACTTTACAATAGTTATTTTTTTACGATGGTGATTTTTATTATGTTTTTTATTATTATACATTGGGGAAAATGTATTAGTGTTATATCTGCGATATATTGTGCTCTTTTTCATACCATCCAGCTTTTGTAACCTTAGGTATTTAATATTTCATTTCATAACCAACGATTTTTTTGCATCACCGCACAAAAAAAAGAATATGATATAAAAGGCTACATATGAATGTCATTCAGCCACAACATCTGGGAGATACAAAGACTGAAAAATATAGAATAACTGTCACTCAAAAAGTAATCTCATTTCTATAAATTTTATTATGAAAAGGAAATGGAACCTTTCAAAATAAAAAAAAAGCTTGGTTAATTTCTTTCGAGTTTTGTCCCAGTTTGTGTATTCTAGCAATGACTGATGTATGAACTATAAGCTATGATTTATAATGAAGCAAGTAACGTTTTTAAATAATTCAAAAGATATCATTCAGTAGCATGTGACAGTTACTTCTAGATAATTCATGGACACTTCCTCCCCCATGCAAATACTTGAAAGGTATTCAATAAAGAATAAAACGAGAAACAACTTGACTTAATCAGCATTACTGCTTATGGCGTGTGTGTGTGTGTGTGTGTGTGTTTGTGTGTGCAACAGAACTGAACACTTACTCCCCCATGCAAATACTTGCAAGCTATTCAATAAAGAATAAAACGAGAAACAACTCTTAATCAGCATTACTGCAGAACTGAATAACTGAACACTTACCCCCATGCAAATACTTGCAAGCTTATTCAATAAAGAATAAAAAGAGAAGCAGCATGGCTTAATCAGCATTACTGCTTATGGGATGTGTGTGTGTGTGTGTGTGTGTGTGTAACACGATCTCTTAACAGAACTGCATGATTATTGTCATCAAAACCAACTACCATCACACAAGAGGCTTTTGGCAAAACCAATGAACACTGGTAATTCCCAGTGGGTTAACCAATCCCCTTTTAGGTGGAATCATCTTCAGTGGCAAGATAAATAACAAGAGGTAACGAGTGGAGCCACTGAATCTAATCTCCTCTGCACACCTAAGAATTTGACAACACTGCAGTAAATCATGTCATAAAGACACGTCGGAAACTTATCGCATACACATCACAAACAGGTTGAAAACAAGTTAACGAAAGTGCGTGACGAACGAATCTTGGCAAATGCTGGATAATCGTTTGAAGCACTGGTCTGCGGTGTCAGTCAGTTGTCGACTTGTAATTAACCTGTTTGTGATGTGTGTGCTTTAAGTTGCCGACATGTTATACTGTTTTACTGAGGACACTCACTAACGCGTCACATAGCAGCAGCGGTTTTTTGTTTTTTATTCATGGGGGTGAGGGAGGGAAGGGTACAAAGCAACAGCGTTTTTTTTATTCATGGGGTGGGTGGGTGGGGTGGGGTTGAAGGAAGGGGATGCCCCTTAATTTTCCCGACTAAAGTCTTCCACTGGACAATAGCGCTACACCCTAGCAAGGGCGGCTTACAATTTCTATACACCTTGCCTAAGGGTGAGCTGGCGGTAACCACAATTTAAAGTAACCTCATTCCAGCCTTTACCCAAGATTCGCAACCCGATATACCTTGTCCAAAGTCCAATACTAAAGCAAGAAACTCACAAAATAATCAATAAGCAGATAAAAGGATGGAAAAATCCAATCAGACACTAAGGGCGATGTCAAGAAAAAATGTACACACCCCCCAAAAAAAAGATGAAAATAAAAAGCTAACCAAAATGCTCCATTCCCTTTAAAAATGTAATCATAATAATGGAGCTTTCGTTTTAATGAATTCCTTTTGAAGGGCAGGAGAAGCTGTGGAGAGAAACTTCTTTCATATTTGATGCGAAGAATAAGAAACGTGATAAAGAGAGAGAGAGAGAGAGAGAGGGGGGAGAAAGAAAGAAAGACAGAGACAGAGAACAAGGACAAGTAAACTAAATGTTCTTATAACTCTGGCTAGAAACCCAAGCTCCCCATAGAAATTATTATTATTAAAAATTATGAAAAATATACTGCACGTACTAAGCCTTGACAAGTCCCACTTACGTTGTGCTCTTAAAGAAGATTACGCGAAGCCAAGTGGGAATGGCCTCGAATGTTAAGGAAATTTAAAGAAATATTCATTAGGATGAGCACACCACAGCCCTACAAATGAGAGAGAGAGAGAGAGAGAGAGAGAGAGAGAGAGAGAGAGAGAGAGAGAGAGAGAGAGAGAGAGCTTTTGACTTTTATAACTTTCTTCTTTCTCCACCACAGGCTACGACCCACAGAAGTGGAATAATAACCAGTTACATAAGCCACTAATTAGGTCAATAGACATATAGTGGATTTGCAAGGCCAGGTGCACAAACATTCTGTTCAGCGCCCGGTTTTGGGATCTCACGCTGGCTCCTCGGTTGTGAGTCGAGAGTGCTACCAATTGCACCACGAGGATCAGGATCACTGAGAGAGAGAGAGAGAGAGAGAGAGAGAGAGAGAGAGAGAGAGAGAAATAGTGAAAAATTGTCTGAGGTTTTTGAGAGACGTGAAGTATTCATTTATGCAAAGGTCCATCAAAATATTATATGGAATTTAGTTAAAATTGTTTAACACGTCGGCTGCGAAGAGAAAAATCATTAAAATCTTTGCTGCTTTACTGGAAATTTAAAACAGTTCCTCTTAGTGTTTACAATCTGTATCGTTAGGTGAAAATCGAAAGTTTGCTGGTAAAACTGCAATCAAACTATTCCCTTGAATTTTGTGCTTATGTAAGACTATACAATTCCATTTATCACCATTTTTACATAAAAAAGCACTTGGCACTTACTTTCAAGTGCTAGGAGAAGAGCAACTCAGAATATGTTGGACAAAGCCTCGACTCCTTAGGGAAGTAGCAATGTCATAAAATTCAAGTCTATTAGCCAGCAATAAAATTTTGGGAAAAAATGCCACAATTTTACGAGATTCTATTTTCCTCAAACCACAACGTAGAAACTTCATTACATTGAAACTGGCGCCCTGGTCTTGTTTGGCTTAGGTAATATGAGTAAAACTTCTTGCTTTTTTTTTGAAGCTAATATTTTCTTAAGAGAGATTTTTTGCAGCAAACATTTTGAAGTTTCATAAATTCTGGCCATCTGTGTAAACTTTCACGCCATTATTCTTAGGCTTCAGACTCTTTCCCAAACAAGCGCTCTATTCTGGGTAAGTTTTCCTACAAGTTAAACGCCTGTTTCTTATTTCTCATCCTGTTTGGTTTTTGTCTCATCTAAATGTGACCACATCCTTGCCAATAAGAATAAAAACTTCCGAGGATTAATAAAACCTCTACCTCGCCTAAACAACGTTTTGGGTCGTCTGACATCTGAGCAAAGGTATACAGTATCTTTCTAGAGCTCAAGACAATCTTGTTTTTATATCAGAGCCGGCGCCTCGGCATCAAAGGGCAAACGCGCCGTCAGATCATGTTTGCAAACTTTCAGATAGCTTTCATTCTTACGATCTCCTCGGCGCACTACATCACTTGAATGGAGCGAGAAGAGGCAGAGATGACTGGCTAAATTTACGTGCCCCTGACAGCGCTTTCACTGCCCTGTGACAAACCAGACGAGATAAGATAATGTACGCATCGCTTTCTGATGAATGATTTCGCCTTGATAATCGTATCTCTAACTATCAGATGAGTTCTTGAACACTGGTCTCGCGAAAAACAAGTAAAAAATGCGCCGAAGTTTCTTCGGCGCAATCGAGTTTTCTGTACAGCTTACAATCAAGGCCACCAAAATAGATCTATCTTTCGGTGGTCTCGGTATAATCGCATTGCTGAATGAGCCGCGGCCCAAGAAACTCTCAGCCTGTGTTGTTGCGTTGCCAGAACCACGACCATGGCTAACTTTAACCAGAAATAAAATAAAAGCTACTGAGGCTAGAGGGCTGCAATTTGATATGTTTGATGACTGGCGGGTGGATGTTCAACATACCAAATTGCAGCCCTCTAGCCTCAGTAGTTTTTAAGATATGAGGGCGGACAGAGACAGCACGGACCGAAAAAAGTGCGGACGGACAGACAAAGCCGGAACAATGACGTCTTCTTTACAGAAAACTAATAAAAACTGAATGTTACCGTGAAATGATGATTTCCTAAAAGTGATATTAGGGACTGACTGATCGCACAATAATTTAATACTGAATGCTATTGTATAATGACAATTTCATATAGCCTAGGTGGTATTTAGCACCCGATCAATTAAAAACAATCACCAGATGTCGTTGCAATGTTAAGAGATAAAAGCCTGAACTAATGAAAACAAATATGGCCGTCTCTAGTTAGGCACCAGTGATTGTTTATTCCAACAATCGGGTCTGTGATAGACATTAGTGGCTGTATTCAGACTGCAAAAAATGGACGGAGGAGGAGGAGGAGGAGGAGGAGGAGGAGGAGGAGGAGGAAGACGACGAGAAGGAGGACGAGGACGAGGACCAGGAGAAGGAAGAGGCCGAGGAAGAGGAGGAGGGAGGAGAAGGAGGACGAGGAGGAGAAGGAGGAGGACGACGACGACGAGGACCAGGAGGAGAAGGAGGAGGCCGAGGAAGAGGAGGAGGGAGGAGAAGGAGGACGAGGAGGAGGAGGAGGTGGTGGAGGAGGACGAGGAAGAGAGAGGAGATAAGCGAGGGAGAGCGACCGGCCGATGAAATGAAAGAAAAATTAAGTCCGAGATACGGGCCATAGCATTAGTCAAGCTACGGTTATCTAGAGACCTTTTCCCCAGGGTTGGACCAAGTAGTGACATGTATAAGTGTCCTTTTCTCTTAATCTGAACCCCCTGCGATATATATAAAATATTGGCGATGTTTTTTCATCATGGAGAAAATGTTTCAGCGTCAAGAAACGAGAAAATAATATTAGAAGGAAAATAGTGATTTTGCTTATAATAATAATAATAATAATAATAATAATAATAATAATAATAATAATAATAATAATAATAATTATAATTATTATTATTATTATTATATAAAAGAAATAATATTAATAATAATAATAATAATAATAATAATTATTATTATTATTATTATTATTATTATTATTTATCGTACCTGGACATAAGATTCTATTACATGTAAAAGGAATGCTTATGTGAAAAGAATCCTTATGTCAAACATCCGTGAAATAAGAGCTTTCCAAAAAAAAAAAAATCATTCGCTCAGTTAACGACGCTGTATTCTTTTAATTTAAAAGCTAATTAAAGTGAGAAATGAACTCTAATTACTGATCAAATTAACCCGCATGCTTCACTACACACTAATGAACTTTCACAATTGCCTAAACAGTCTTTTGACTACCAACGTTTCCAAGAGAAATTTAATAAATTGTCACGACAAGTTTGGAAATTGATGAGATGGGTTTATCTATTCCGTTTATTCCTTGCGATAATTGGGCATTTTAGTTTTAATAATAATAATAATAATAATAATAATAATAATAATAATAATAATAATAATAATAATAATAAAGCATCATGCATTGATGTCGCAATGCCATGGGACACCAGAATACATTAGAGAGAAAGAGAAAAAATGATAAGTGTCAAGACCTAAAAATTGAAATAGGAAGGATATGGGATATGCCAGTGGAAATTGCACCCGTAATCATAGGAACACTAGGCACGATCCCAAGATCCCTGAAATGAACCTGGAAAAACTAGAAGTCGAAGTGGCTCCAGGATTCATGCAGAAGAGTGCGCTATTAGAAACAGCGCACAGAGTGAGAAAAGTGATGGACTCCTAAGGAGGCAGGATGCAACCCGGAACCCCACACTATAAAAACCACCCAGTCGAATAGGATGACTGTGATAGACAAAAAAAAAATTAATAATAATAACAATAATAATAACACAGGTACATTAAAAACCTGAAGTCGTTTCCTGTAGCCTTCATGGAAACAGATGATTTCAACCACGTGACGGACTTAATCAAAATACGGAAAGTATTTTCATCTTAACAAATCAAGACAGAATAAAGTTAGATTTTCTTCAGACTACCAAAAACAAGAGGCATATTCCTCATTTTAATATAACAAACGCAACAAGAAGCTACTTAATAGGAGGAAGCAACGTTGGCCCTTCAACTGAGATTCACGTATGAAGAATTATGTGGTAAAATATTTCAATCCACGCCGCGAGGTTCAGTTGGAAATTCTTTCAAGGTGGGGAAAAGGGTCTTACCAAGAATTTAAGTTAACAAAACCTTAAGGATTTCAAGATGAGGTCGGTATCCATTACCTTCCATGAATTAATCCTTTTCCTAAACAGGGCTCAGGAGTAATTTTATATGACGAATGGTATCCGGTTGACGAATAAACAGAGCTAAGCTTCAGAATAAATTAAAACTTTAGCCAACTTTATCATAAGCAATAAGCAAGGCTTACCCATGATAACGATGCCTTGAGATACCGACCATTAAAGCTTTAGATGATTCTACCCCAAAGAACAAGCAAATACTTACAATTCTACCTTCGAGCTTGCTTTCCTGCCGATGCATATGACAAAATTTTACTCTCATGATAATGCCCAAGAGAAATTTGCTATTAACGGATACTAAATAACAATACTTCCAGGAATATCTGCAGTGATGCATAAACTTTCAAGCCTCTCCTCTTTAAATTCCGGAAACATTAAATAATTTCCATACATGCGACCGACTAAAATATCAGGGGCGCCATTTTTTCCTGCTATAAATCTTTTTAAGCTTTTTTACTAGACGTTGTATATGTAAATTAATTTATTTTTTAGTTTGATGAAAAATAATTTTTTTTTTTTTTGCATTTTCCAAAGAGTAGAAGTGATAAGTATCAAGACAAATGACACTTGCCCAAGTGGTTTCACGATTAGATCCTAACAATATTTTTATGGCTGACAAAAATCATTCCAGTAGAACATTTACCACGCTCACAGTTTCTACACTATAAAAATCACGACAGAATAATAAAAATAATAATAATAATAATAAAACCTAATAATAATAATAACCACGTGAACTAATAATAAAAACAAGAGGCATATTCTCATTTTAATATAACAAACGCAACAAGAAGCTACTTAATAGGAGGAAGCAACGTTGGCCCTTCAACTGAGATTCACGTATTGTTAATAATAATAATTAATCTTGAAAAACATTTGTACTCAAACAATGAAGCGTTTTTTGTTTCACATATCTTCAAACATTCTAAAATCGAAGAATAAAAACACCATAAAGGTTATATTTCCTTTATAACATATAGCGACCGTCTTGTTTATCGCCACAAAGCTGTCAAAAAAAAATTGAGAAAACTTATCAAGATACTGATTAAATCACGAATAATTATGAATATTCCAAAAGCTTACTAGGCAATGGAAGCTACAGGGTGATATATGGAGAGAATAATAATAATAATAATAATAATAATAATAATAAAACAAAATATCGTCTCCATAACACGGAGCTCTCTTCCGGGAACACAAGCTCTCTTCCGGGAACAATCTCGATGATAATGGGGAGAACATTCTCGGTGATAATGATGCTTCATCGTCACTCACTAGAAGTGCCCTTCACCATCTCTCATCATGCTGAAGCATTCTCATCCCTGTTCCACGTTCTTTAAACTCCCGATGCTCTCAAATCTCCTGATGCTTTTTTCCACCCTCTCTCTCTCTCTCTCTCTCTCTCTCTCTCTCTCTCTCTCTCTCTCTCTCTCTCTTATATTATATGCTGAAGCTTGTTCTCATCCCATCTTCTACAATCTCGTTCATCTTTTCTTACATTTTGTTTGTCTTTCTCAACATACCATGATTTCTAATACGTCACTTTAAAGAGGAAAAGTGCCCTCTACATAAATGACACTGGGAGCATCTCTCTCTCTCTCTCTCTCTCTCTCTCTCTCTCTCTCTCTCTCTCTCTCTCTCTTCTCTCTCTCTCTCCTCTCTCTCTCTCTCTCTCTCTCTCTCTCTCTCTCTATTACATGCTGATTATTCTCATCCCTGTTCTTACTTAAAACGGAATCTCTCTCTCTCTCTCCATACTCACAGTTTGTTTATGAAACGCAGAATCTCTCTCTCTCTCTCTCTCTCTCTCTCTCTCTCTCTCTCTCTCTCTCTCTCTCTCACACACACTGTATGTTGAACTAGCTCGTCCCCTTTCCTTACTTACATTTTGTTCGTCAAACATGGAATCTTTTTCTTTATTTCTCTATATTCAGTCAATCTGTTTCTTTATTCATTTATCAATATAACTCCCAATTACTTCAAGCATCTTCTGCAATCTCGATTTTAAGCATTCGACAAATTACTATAACCATTACTAACAAATTTCTGGTCTCCTTCAGTTTAATGAGATTCCACCGGGAGTAAGCAAGAATTCTCTAACACACCATCTCCACTTTCTAACATCATACTCTACTTCTTAAAGAGGAAAAGTCGGTCCTCTTTTTAACCATCTACATAAATGACACTGGGAGCATTCTCTTCTGGAGAGCATTCATTTACATCCCTGTCACACACATACTTCGACTTCCACTCTCCTCCATCTCAAGTCCGTCTTGTCCTCTCTCTCTCTCTCTCTTTTACTTCATCTTCGTCCATCTCAAGTCAGTATTTTCCTCTTTGTGTCTGTTTCTCCGTCGGTTAGTCTTAAAGGAAATCTCTCTCTCTCTCTCTCTCTCTCTCTCTCTCTCTCTCTCTCTCTCTCTCTCTCTCTCATTTCCTCCAACTCAAGTCCGTCTCGTTCTCTCTAAAGTCTCTCTCTCTCTATCTCTTTCTCTCTGCCGGTCTGTCTTAAAAGAAACCTCTCTCTCTCTCTCTCTCTCTCTCTCTCTCTCTCTCTCTCTCTCTCTCTCTCTCTTTACTCCCTTTTCATTCGTCTCAAGTCAGTCTCGTTCTCTCTGAGCCTCTACCTCTCTGCAGGTCTATCTTCAAAGAAATCTCTCTCTCTCTCTCTCTCTCTCTCTCTCTCTCTCTCTCTCTCTCTCTCTCTCTCTCTCTCTCTCTCTCTCTTTCCTCCTTCCCATCGGTGCTGTCATTCCCTTTTGGCCGTCTAGATGCTGAAGAGAATTTACTGGAGCATGATTCATTGATTCTCTCCGCTCGAGTGACCTCGCTTTCAGAAGACAAGAGTTGCCGGAGCGTTTCATGGGATGGCTAATACGACCGTCACGTGCCTCTCTCTCTCTCTCTCTCTCTCTCTCTCTCTCTCTCTCTCTCTCTCTCTCTCTCCTCTCTCTCTCTCTCTCTCTCTCTCTCCTCTGAAGAAGAGGAAGAGGAAGAGATGAAATAGGAGAGAAATCGAAAGAAAGACAGCAATAACACCTCAAAAACCGCGGCGAAACATCAAAAGAAGGTCAAGAAGTAATCATACTTCGAAAAGAATCGTAACAAAGGTAGCGACAATACAGGAAGCTGCAAATGTCGTTTCTCTCCTCCTCCTCCTCCTCCTCCTCCTCCTCCTCCTCCTCCTCCTCCTCTTCTTCTTCATCATCTTCTTCTTCTTATATACCTTTCTGAAAATGTTTTACGCCGCTACACAGACACTGCTGTACAACTTGTTGCAACAGAAACTGCACCTGTTACGCGTGGAAGCGGAATGGCTCATAAGACGGCTTCAAGTTTCGAACAACTCCAGATTCTGTGAAGTACTTCGCCAAAGTTCCCTACCTCCTCTTCTGTCTTTCTCTCTTTCTTTCTTTCTTTGTTTCTTTCTTTCTATTAATATCGTGAGTCTCTTGTCTCGTAAATCTTGTTTGAGAATGATTCACTTCTTCCTACTTGAAGAATTTTTTGGGAAGGCTCAGGCCACTCTTTCGTGGGCCGCTTGCGTGCTAGTGAGTGGATGTTCGGGAGTGTGTGTGTGTGTGTGTGTGTGTGTGTACAACGCTTGTTTCATTTTATTAAGAGCGTTGTATACCGTCCCATTATACCTTCGCAGCATTGCATACCCGAGCGGAGCATAAATTTCTTAAAGAAAGTATCATCTTTAAGAAGTTTACAATCTGAGCCTGGATTGCTTTTGGTCCACGACCCAACTCTGACAAAATCACGAAATTTATTAATAACTTCTTGATAAACCTTGTGGACAGACAGAGACGCAAGCGAACAAACAGACACGGGTGAACACATTACCTCCTTCAAGCTTCCGTAGCAAAGAAAACAAACTTGGAAACAAATCAGCGTTATGAAAAATTCCCTTGACAAAAGAAACAAAAGTCCTTAAAACATTTATCATCGTTAAGGCAAAAAAGAAACACTTGACCTATTGACACGCCCTTTCTTCTAAAACAACAACGTGACAATACCATGACGCAAGTTAGGTTACATTGAGTAGAGAAAGTCAAGCAAATACGACCTTTCCGTCAATGAGCAATAGAGTGGTTAATTCTTTGCAGCAGTTCCCGTCGCCAGTGATCGACCTAACAACGAAACATTCCTACTTACCTGTGCCCCTAAAATTTTCATACAGTCCTATGACCAATTCAGCCCAAACTTTCACATAGTCCTATGACCAATTCAGCCCAAACTTTCATACAGTCCTATGGCCAATTCAGCCCAAACTTTCACATAGTCCTATGACCAATTCAGCCCAAACTTTCTCATAGTCCTGTGACCAATTCAGCCCAAACTTTCTCATAGTCCTATGACCAATTCAGCCCAAACTTTCATATAGTCCTATGACCAAGTCAGCCCAAACTTTCACATAGTCCTATGACCAATTCAGCCCAAACTTTCATATAGCCCTATGACCAATTCAGCCCAAACTTTCATATAGCCCTATGACCAATTCAGCCCAAACTTTCATACAGTCCTATGACCAATTCAGCCCAAACATTCATAGAGCCCTATGACCAATTCAGCCCAAACTTTCACGTAGTCCTAGGACCAATTCAGCCCAAACTTTCATATAGCCCTATGACCAATTCAGTCCAAACTTTCATACAGTCCTATGATCAATTCAACCCAAACTTTCAAAGCCCTATGACCAATTCAGCCCAAACTTTCACATAGTCCTATGACCAATTCAGCCCAAACTTTCATATAGCCCTATGACCAATTCAGCCCAAACTTTCATACAGTCCTATGGCCAATTCAGCCCAAACTTTCATATAGCCCTATTACCATTTCAGCCCAAACTTTCACGTAGTCCTAGGACCAATTCAGCCCAAACTTTCATATAGCCCTATGACCATTCCAGCCCAAACTTTCACGTAGTCCTAGGACCAATTCCGCCCAAACTTTCATACGGTCCTATGGCCAATTCAGTCCAAACTTTCATATAGCCCTATGACCAATTCAGCCCAAACTTTCACGTAGTCCTAGGACCAATTCAGCCCAATCTTTCATATAGCCCTATGACCAATTCAGCCCAAAGTTTCATATAGTCCTATGACCAATTCAGCCCAAACTTCCAACAGTTCTATGTCTAATTCAGCCCCTATATAAAGTCAAGCAAATACGACCCTTCCGTCCAAGATCAATAGAATGGCAATTTCTTTGCATCGTTTCCCATCGCCACTGACCGATCTTACCTGTGCCCCCAAAACTTTCATACAGTCCCGCGACCCATTCAGCCCCTATGCCCAAAATCCCTTGTCCAGCCTTTCACTCCGGCGTCCCCCGTCGGCGTACAGAAACAATCAACATCCAAACCCTTAAAAAAAAAAAATCTACCGAGGGAGAGGAATATATAAATATATAATTACCTGTGCTGACGGAGACAAAGGTCAACTCTAGACGAAAGCGGAATTAATTAAGAGCGACTCCGGTACGCACGGCTGCTCTCCTCTGTTCCCCCGGGGGCCCTGTTCCTCAAGTCCCGGATAATTAAAAAAAAAAAAAAAAAAAAAGGTTCTTGATGATATAAAAAAAAAAAAAAGTTAGTTCTCTACTCTTTGGACTTGAGAGAAATCTTGCGGGAGAAGGTGATCGTGTGTGTGTGTGTGTGTGTATGTGTATATATATACACAGTATATATATATAATATATATATAGATATATAAATATTAACTTTATCAAATACACAATTGTTCTGTGCGTTAATACAATTACTAACAGGACCTCATTCAAACTGGATGGCATCTAGTTTTGAATAAATATCTCCACTACATACCATCCAGTTTGAATGAGGTCAAAATTATGTTAGTAATATATATATACATGTATATATGTATATATATATATATATATATATATATATATATATATATATATATGTATGTATGTATATATACAGTACATATGTGAGCGTGTGTGTGTGCGCGCACGCAAACTCTATCTCATTAAAGGGGTTCGCTCCAAAAGCAGTTATTTAAGTATGATAACTAGATCCATGCTGTATAATCAACTGACAATCAGGCACCTAATTCACTGCTTAGCTTCAAAGGTAAAATCGTAATAGGCGAGCGCGCGCGTGACCGTTTGCTGGTGTAAATACATCGATGAATAACATAAGTACGCGTATTTTATTTCATAACTCTTAATAAGAACCCAACTACATGAAGGGCTTAGATCATTCACTGGAGCATTAAAAAACGAAAGGTTATCTTCGATTTATAAAAGTATATATTGAATTGAATTGAATTCAATAAAGAATTTAGGCCAAAGGCCAAGCACTGGGACCTATGAGGTCATTCAGCGATGAGAAGGAAATTGACAGTGAAAGGTTTGAAAGGTGAAGCAGGAGGACAACCTCGTATTTGCGTTATGAATCAATTGTTGTAAAAAGAGAATATGAAAGTAGGTGCAGTAAAAGGAACGAAAGGGGTTGCAGCTAGGGGCCGAGGGTTATAAAAGTATTAACATATTTATTAACATATTTATTTCAAAAACTAGTTTTCTGCACAATGACGTGTTCATACTGAGGTACAATATTGTAGTTTGAGCCCACCTTACCAACGGCACACTAAGAAAATTCGTCGGGGAATGAATGAACAAGTTAGACCCCTCTCCAGCTTCTGAGGCTTCAAATTTGGTTCCAAATAACCAATGCCTCTCTTCGGGATACAAAAGAGCAACCTGTCTAATTTCTTTATATTTGTCCGATACTTTTTGCGAGTTATTTTTAGGCATAATAATTTATTCCTAAGTCACCTGCGCAAAACAGAATTAGAAAATAAACAAAGCATAAAGAGACGACTAGAAGGAGCATTTTAAAAATTGCAGACTTCAGCTACAACATAAAGTAATTTAACTTCTAATGTAAAATTATTTTCTTCTGCCATCCTCCATATACGAGTATTTTGAAATTCAATAATAATAATATTACAATCTGGCGATGAACATATTTATGCAAATACTCAGCATCCTTTACATTTCCGCTTCCAATTACTAACAGTCATTTACATTTTCTTGCGGTAACAAAAGGAAGGTTTTATTTTTAAAAAACAAAATACCAGTAATAATACACAACGTGATAAAAAAAAGAAAACAGTTCTATACCTAGTCTCTAATCCCTTAACAAAATCTGATATCTTGTTTCTTGGAGCAGATTTCATTTTTTCGCAAAAAGTTTGACAAACTTATCTAGCAATTTTCCCGTAAGCCTAGTAACAGAGCGACTTACAACACAAACCAAAGCTATAGCCTTGACGGAGGCAATACCGTACACGTAAATAATGGTAAATAAAAATTAAATTATTATATCATTACGAGCAGCACAAAATGCAAAAAAACCAAAAAATCTAGTTAATTGCATGTCTGTCAGACTGTCGGTTTCTCTTTCTCGTTCCACTCCCGTGACGCAGATAATGAGAGGTGTTTCGCAAGTCCAAAATAGTGGACAAAGATCCATTACTTCCTTTTTCCTAACTCCTGAAAGTCATTCCTTCCTTCGTAGCTCAGTAGATTTGCCATACACACGTGTAACTGGCGCGTTAGATACCTGTTTAATAGCACAGAGCACATCTAACTACTTTGATAGCGTTCGTTATCAGGCTAATTACCGAGGCTCATTTCATCTTACCCTAAGCTTATAAGTAATAGCCAAACAGATTACACATGAACGGTAATTATCAAAATTCCAGATTCGAAATAAAATCGAAAAGCCAGATAGTTACACAATAAAGATTATCTAGTGTATTAAGGAAATTGAAGAAACAATAAATATGTAAACAAATCTAGATAACATAAACATTAACATTTTCATATATGAAAGAAAATTCTGTGGAAACACAAAAGAAAATTCTACCGAAAAATCTATTGCAATATGAAAAATTTCTATAAAAAATTTCTATAGAAATATAAAATAAAATTCTATGGGATACCGTAAATGGGTTCGTCGATGATAGACAGCTTCGTTTATCTGACCTATAATCTATGGTCACGAACACCGGAAGTACATCATATATTTACACTAAGACAGAAATTGTTCATAAACACTCATTCACTGGTACTCAAACAATCCATTCATACCTTTAAATACATCCACGCCTTGCAAACATAAAATTATGCATAAAACTTTAAAAAAATAATGATGAAACATTTTTGAGTTTTAAAAAGAGATTCTTCAACAAATCTAAATATGCCGCTACTGCTTTCATTTGTAAAAAAAAAAAAAATGAAAATGAAAAAAAAAATAAAAGAAAAACTTACTAAATAAGAAGTGCTTAAACTTGAAACCCAAAGAGCAATTTACTTTACTTCACGCTTATTCGAAAAAGCAAAGACTTCATTTTTCTCGCATAAAGTTTATTAAGTCCATTCAGATATAAATATTTCTAAATTCTGCATACAGAGAAATTTACTGGGGAGTTATTTGAACAACCAAGACTTCGCAGAATAATAATTGTTTAATTTATTCAAAAGAAGAATGACGAAGTAACCTTTCAATGGAAGCAGACGTGATGTTGAAAAGGAAAAAGACACGATTGCATTTAAGGGCAGTCACGAAATGTGGGCATTTGTTTACCCAGGTATTTATTGAAATTGTATTTTCCCAAGGGTAATATTCGTTCTGAAATGCCTTTATCTATCTTACCGGGGTGCAGATTCCCGAGATGTATACTAGTATAGCCCCTAGGTTAGGTTAGGTTAGGATTGGTTAGGATGGTTAACGTTACGCGCCAACATTGAGAATTTGGGTGTGGGAAACGTAATGAGATTATTTTCAAGAAAATTCTATGGTTAGTTTTTAAGATTTGGCGTCCCGCTTTTTCCACGGAAAGGTCCCGGTACTCGGTTACATCTCGGGAAAATGCCTCCCCGGGTACGAAACGTGTCAATGTGTTCTGGACGAAAACAAATGTCTTGTTTTCACGCTTTATCGACTCTCCTTTTCTCTTTTCTGAACAGAACTAGCTTTCCATATCATTTTTTTATTATTATTTTCCGAGGAGGAAATTTACTTGGAATAGAATTAGTTAGTCTAAGTTACGATTCTCCTACACATTCTTTTCCATAACTGCTTTTACTTTTCTGTAAAAGAAAACTATTGAGATGGATTTTTGTGTCCGTCCACCCTCAGAACTTAAAAACTACTGAGGCTAGAGGGCTGCAAATTGGTAAGTTGATCATTCACCCTCCAATCATCAAACATACCGAATTGCAGCCCTCTAGTCTCTGTGGTTTTTATTTTATTTAAGGTCAAAGTTAGCCATGATCATGCGTCTAGCACATATAGGCCACCACCGGGCTGTGGCTGAAATTTTCGTGGGCCGCAGCTGAGAGTTCCATGGGCCTTGGCTAAGAGTTTCATACAGCATTATACGCTGTGCAGAAAACTCGATTGCGCCGAAGAAACTTCGGGGCATTTTTTACTTGTCTTTTCTCGTTTTCTACAGAAAATTAATTTTCTACTATTCATGAAAGAGTATATGCAAGAATGTTTGCTAATAACGTTTACAGTGTAATAATTTTCTCTTATATTTACTTTCCTCTTTTATCACAGCCAGTTTTACTTCTCAAACTACCTTGCACTTCGCTTTTCATCTATTTTCTCTTCTATTTTTCATAGTATTTCTCTCGACTTTTTCTTTTCATTTACAAACTATTCTCGGACATTTCTCGCTGAACTATCTCTAAACTCACTTTCTTCATACCGTCTACAGCTTTTTTTTTTTGTCATTCTTGAGTTCTCCATGCACTCTATATCCATTTATCTCTACCTTCCCAGTCCCACTATTTACTCATCTTCCATTTTCTATTATATAATTCCCTTTCTTTCACCTGATTAAATTTATCGACGTCCGAACATAGGTCAGGTACACATTGAACGCAGTTACGGAGTAATGCATTCGCTCATGTTTGAAGAACTGTGTTATTCAACATTCTGACCTATGGGTTCGAATTGCAAATTCATATAGACAACACCGTTTGAAGTGTGGGGACATGTCATATGAATAATCATTTTTTTCTCTTTTTCTTTACAGGTTTTCTCTCCGCATTCTAAATGCTTTAGAAAGACAATCTGACCTTAAATATAATTTAGATCAAATTGACCGGAACACGGACACACACACACACACACACATATATACATATATATATATATATATATATATATATATATATATATATATATTATATAATATATATATATATATATATATATATATAAAAATATATAAGGATTGCATATATTTATTATATATATATAAAATATATATAATATATATATATATTTATATATATATATATAATATTATATATATATATGTGTGTGTGTATATAAAAATCAAATACTCGCATGTGATTTAGTAAGATTAAAATACAAGAAAATAATAGCCATAAGATCAGTACTGTCATTTACCTGTGGTTTTATATATATATATATATATATATATACATACATATATATATATATATATATATATATATATATATATATGTATGTATGTATGTATGTATGTATGTATGTATGTATATATAAGAAAAAGGAGAGATAACCTTGCTAAAGGATTAAAACTGCACCGAAAACCTGCTTTCTCTGAAAACAGTTAAGTAAACCTTTAGACAAAAAAAGAAAAAAAAAAAAGGAGAATACTAGCGTGATAGGAAATCAAGAAAAAAAACGCAAAACTACAGAAAACGACCTCGGGGAATGGAACGCCATAATAAGCTTAGGGACTCTGATGCCATTCCTATCCGTACAAAACAGCGAACTGTAGATTTATGTGACGCCGAGGCATCTCTCCATGAATGTAAAAATAGTTCCGGCATGAATAATAGAGAAGATTTAACGTCCATCAGCGATACCATAAAAAAAAAAAAAATATGGGCTTTTCTGCGCGTGTTTACGTCTCTGACAATTGAACAGAGCAGAAGAATGGAATGTAGAACTTAGGCCAATGGCCAAGCGCTGGGACCTATGAGGTCATTCAGCGCCGAAATAGAAACTGACAGTAAAAGTGTTTGCAAGGTGTAACAGGAGGAAAACCTCGACGTTGCACTATGAATCAATTGTTAGGTGAAGTGGCAAAGGAAGACAGAAGAAAGAGAATATGAACGGAGGTACAGTAAAAGGAATGAAAGGTGTTGCAGCTAGGGGCCGAAGAGATGCTGCAAAGAACCTTAAGTAATACTTACAGTTACCCGCATGAGGTGCACTGACGGCATTACCCACCCACCCTGCGGGGCTGCCACCTAAGATAGGAGGTACTGGTTTCGATAGCGTCAGATGAACAGATTTTGATGGAACTTGATAAAATTCACAAGGTGGGGCCTGTCTGATAATAATGATTTCACCTGCCACAGGAACTCTTTACTTTCTGCCAATAATTCGGCTTATAACAGTAAACTGACGACACTTTTTTTTATTAAGATCTTCAGAGTAAATGATGTGATTAGATACAAAATACTAAGGTCAGTATAAAAAAAAAATTACGTTTCTTTCTGAACATCAAGAATTTTTCCATGAAACAGAGCAAAAAATTTATATAATTCTCTCAGTGTGTTTTACACTGATTAAAAAAAAATCACGGAATATCAAGAAAACGGCAACATTCCCATATCATCGTTGACATAATCTCTCGCTATGTTGCTGAGGTTATTTAGTATCAAGCTTATTTAATGTCGATGTTATCAGCAACTATGACACAATAACATCAAAAAGAGTATACAAGAAATAGTCTTATGATAACAAACCTGGATATTAGTGTTATTCCTGAACAAGATTTTGAAATTTCGTAAAAAAAAGTAAATTACCTGATAGAAGGAAAACTTAAATCTTAACTATAAAGGAATCAATCGTTTGTGTTTAAGTCTTCGATAATACTGAATGCTGACGGAATAACCACAGGCGTAATAAAGCTACAGAAATGCCATTAACTTCCTTATGTGAACACAAACCTTCAACTTCATCAAACAGAAAGATGCTGAATTGTTAAAGAATCACCTATAACCAAACAACGAATTTTGGCAGGTGTTTGAATGAGTATTTGAAAACCTTGAACTTAAAAGAAGGACTAAAGCAAAAAAAAAAAAACTCTTCTGATGAATAAAACTATTGGAACTGTAGCGAATTTTGGTAGGTGTTTTAAAGGGTATTTTAAAAAAACCTTCAACTTATAAGAAGGACTAAAGCAAATAAAAAAATTCTTTACTCATGAATCAAACCACTGGAAATGTAACGACCTCAATATTCTTTTGCCCAAATCTTTTCCTCTTTCTCCAAAGAAGACTAGAACCAATGATGCCTTTTATCTTGCCCAGCGCAGAGCAAAAAAAAAAAAAAAAAAAAAAAAAGTGGGGCCTTTAGCACCGAAAGACGCTTCAGACCAGTCTTTAAAAGACAGAAAGTAACAGGGCTCGAGGATCGTTACGTGTATTTTGCCACATTCCTCCTTTTCGCCACATTCTTTCTCTCTTCAGCTGTTGACAACATTAACTACGTATAAACTTTAAACACCAAGTTCCTCTTGGAGAAGCTCGTATTAGGAACAAAAGGACTTGGCTTTTACTTTTATTTTCAAGTGGGAATTTCATTAAGCCTGAAGTGGGCTTATGATAAAGAATAAAGGTGCATTAGAATCTGAAATTTAAATAGGTATAGGGAAATATGTATGTTCTTTTAACTCATACTTTGCTCTGGATTGTTTATTTCATTGATAACATTAATAAACTAAGTTATACGATGAATGAACTGATGAACACAAGTTCAAATACAAGTTAGTGAAGGTTCACCATATATAACCTCCTGAACGCATACTACTAAGTATATCTTAGTTTTATCAGACCACTGAGCTGATTAACAGCTCTCCTAGGGCTGGCCCGAGGGATTAGACTTATTTTTACGTGGCTAAGAACCAACTGGTTACCTAGCAACGGGACCTTACAGCTTATTCTGGAATCCGAACCACATTATACCGAGAAATGAATTTCTATCACCAGAAATAAATTCCTCTAGTTCTTCATTAGCCGGCCGGAGACTCGAACTCGGGTCTAGCGAGTGCTAGGCGACAACTCTACCGACCCGGCCACCGAGGAACTACGCATACTACTGCATGACCGAATTATTGTGCCCTGGATGAAAATAGGAAAGCATAGCATAAACTAAGATGATCTGGTTTAGAAATCATATTGTATTACACAAGACACCAAAAAACCGCTACTGAATGAATCCTATTGAAGACATGGTGGGTCGAGCAAACAAAGGCCTAACGAAACTATGCACTAACAATAACAGGTGATTTCAAGCGCACAGCACCGCAAAACAGAAAGCTTTTCAGAACAGATTCGTGCCGTCGCGTAGTATCCGAGAGAAAAAAACTGAGCGCCACCAAATGGCAATATTCATTTGCATAATGTCCACGGTAGGCTTAGGGATTGTGTCTGAGCCCAACTAAAGGATCAATTTGTATCGTGCGTTCTTTTGTTATCGTCTAGGAAACCAAAGCCGAACTGAGTAATGAAACTTAGGATAAATATATAAACAAAAAAAAAAAAAAATTGGAAATTCGTAGAGATTAAACTTATTAATAAAGCACATATGTAATAAAAGTAAAGATTATACAATGCATTTTTTTAAAAACACTAAAAGTATATATTCTGAACAGAGCAAAAGTCTATTTATTTTTTTTAAGCTCCTAGACAGGATGGGCAAGTAAATGCATCTACCAAGCAAAAGCCTCCATACAGAGAGAGAGAGAGAGAGAGAGAGAGAGAGAGAGAGAGAGACCTTACCTTACAGACCTTACAGTTCGTTCGGGTTGCCCCAGGTCCCTCAGTGTGAGGCACCTCTGATGATGAGAGAGAGAGAGAGAGAGAGAGAGAGAGAGAGAGAGAGAGAGAGAGAGAGACGTCTAGCTCCGACTGAAGTGATAGAAATTCAAAGAAGTAGGAAATAAATGTTGGAAATGCAGCAGCAGCATTTCCTAAGCCTGGCCCATAAACAGAAAGAAAGAATAAATGTAAATTTAAGAGTGTCGAGGCCTAGTACCTGCCAAGTGGTCGCTTGATTTAAGGAGAGAGGATGAAGTGTTGTCATACATAGGGAGCTTGACTACCTGTACACCTTAATTAAGGAACCCACTGCCGGAAGCCTTGAAAATACTCTGAAAGTTCCCAGATTCCAGGTAGGGTGACAGGACAAATGTAACATGAAATCGTTATTTGTGGGAAATTTTCAATGACGGGTGAAACTAAGGTTAAGAGGACATTTCAAAGCACGATTTCAAAATTCATACCATGTTCAAATTCCTTCAAGAAGTCAGGATTCATTGGGCAGAGGAAGGTGGAGAGGGCTGATAGGAAAAAACGATCCCATAAAGATATGGATGAAGTTCAAGACACAGATGAATGATTTATCCGTATTCTTCCTTCATATAGCTTCATGTTTGCACGTATGAATACACAAACATATTGCATGAATGGTTGCATGCACTAACTATATATAATATATATTATATATATAAAATATTCATTTATATATATATATATATTTTTTATATATATATATATATATATATATAAATGTATGTATAAATGAATCACGAAAATATGGAACGTGATGAACATATGGATAAATAAAAAAATATAAGGATATATAAACAATGGAATATTATAAGGCCTATTATACTTCTTGTCCTTTACTTACCAGAAGTCGAAAAGGCCTATTAGTATCAATGTTTATATATTCCTTATATTTTGTCTATATATATATATCCATAAACCATAGAGATACAAAACTGACTCAATAGATTTCACTGGAAGAGGAAAAACTACCTAACACTTAGTTGCAATGGAAAGCATAAAATAAACCTTTAACGTTATACAAAGCAAAAAAAAAAATCATATTAAAAACATCATCAGCATAAACATTCAACAACGAACTATGATTATATCAGGTCGAGATTTTTTTTTCCATTACCATCCCCACTGGAATTAGTATCAATATTAGTAGCAATTAACCGAACACAAACAAGACCAGGTCCATCGGAAAACTTCATCCTTATTCAGCCAGCGTGTGACCCTATCATCCACAGTGTCCACAGCATGCCACAAAAAACCCCCTAATGACATCGCCGGGGACTGACCATCGGAAGATGGCATGTGACAAAGCGCTAAAGTAAGACGGCGACCCGTTTTTTCCTGCCTCCAGGACCCAGAATCAGGTACTACTTGGAGCTTGTCATGAGTCGGCACAAATGTTATCGAGGAGGCAATATGGTGGTGTGGATTTTACAGCGAACGTGTGTATGTGTACACGCAGAACATTATTTTTGCAGACGGGCATGGCAGAGCGTATGTATGTATGTATGTATGTATGTATGATATATATATTATGTATGTATGTATGATATATATATATATATATATATATATATATATATATTATGTATGTATGTATGATATATATATATATATATATATATATATATATATATATATATTATATACATAATGTACATAAAAATATATATATATAATGTAAGTATGCCTAAATATATATAACCTAATTATTTAAAATCATTATTGTTTTTATGAAATACTAAAGCATTAATGCTATCTCATCTACGCAAAACCAGAGAGCTATAAACAAACAACGAAAAACTATTTCTTTGCTACTGAAGACTAACACAATAACAACATAATATTCTAGAGGCACAAAATAAACAACGCAAGCAAAGTTAGATCTTTAAAGATACGTCACAGTAAAACAAATGAACATCTTAACTGATAAGAGCGTGGGAAGACAAAAAGAAGTACAGGAAATAAGTGATGGAGAGAGAGAGAGAGAGAGAGAGAGAGAGAGAGAGAGAGAGAGAGAGAGAGAGAGAGAGTTGGGAGAATGACAACCTAAGAATGTAAATGAAGAATGTAGAATGAGAGAAGAATGAAATGAGAAAATGAGAGAGAGAGAGAGAGAGAGAGAGAGAGAGAGAGAGAGAGAGAGAGAGAGAGAGAGAGAGCAAATGACAATAAGGGATGTGGGAGACCAAGTGAGAGGAACAAGACCAATGAAATTGAGAGAGAGAGAGAGAGAGAGAGAGAGAGAGAGAGAGAGAGACGACAATCGATTTACAGTTCTCGGAAAGATCTTTTCTCCGAAGCTATCAGGAAACCAAGAGCATTTTGGAGTAAACCTGACAATGCAGCCTTATAACACAGCATCAAGGGGAGAGAGAGAGAGAGAGAGAGAGAGAGAGAGTAATTTTTGTAATATGAAACAACATGCTTGAGAGAGAGAAGCAAAGAGAGGATTATTTGTACGATTAACAAGTGTTTAAGAGAGAGAGAGAGAGAGAGAGAGAGAGAGAGAGAGAGAGAGAGAGAGAGAGAGAGAGAGAGTAATTTTTGTAATGTAAAACAACATGCTTGGGAGAGGGAAGCAAAGAGAGGATTATTTGTACGATTGACAAGTGTTTAAAAAAGAGAGAGAGAGAGAGAGAGAGAGAGAGAGAGAGAGAGAGAGAGAGAGAGAGAGAGAGAGAGAGAGAGTAATTTTTGTAATGTGAATCAACATGCTTGAGAGAGAGAACCATAGAGGGGAATTTTTGTACAATCAAAACTTGTTTAAAAGAGAGAGAGAGAGAGAGAGAGAGAGAGAGAGAGAGAGAGAGAGAGAGAGAGTAAACCTCCATCATTTTTATATCTCATTCGCAAGTGAGTCTTACCACTACCAACAAAAAAGGATGGAAATTTAATTTAGAAAAGTATCCACCACAGAGAAGGTAATTTGTGTGATTTAAAACAACATGACAGAGAGAGAGAAGCTCAGAGGCGCATTGTTTTACTATCCAAAAGTGTTTGAGAGAGAGAGAGAGAGAGAGAGAGAGAGAGAGAGAGAGAGAGAGAGAGAGAGAGAGAGAGAGAGAGAGCACACCTCCATCATTTTTAAATCTTATTCACAAAAGAATCTTATCTGTGATCGCAACCAGTGGCAATAACAAAAAAAAAAATTGGAAATGTAATTTAAAATAGCATCGACCAGGTATAGAAAACAACATTGCAACCTGGAGATTCTCACGCACAACTGTGATCATACCAGATGCTAGATTCCGATAAACACGACTCGTGTTCTGGCAATACCAGCATTACATGTCAGTCAAACAGGGTATGTGCGTGAAGGCATCGTTTGAAATTCAATTTCATTTAATTCTTCTGTTTCTTTTTTTATTTTTTATTTTATTTTTTTTTTTTTGCCCAGGGAGCTCGTAATCGTGCGTGTCTTGAGTTTATGAGATGAATATTATCGTTATAAAGAGTATTGGATATGAGATCATTATTATTGTTTGTAAGATTCTTGTGCCAACAAATTGAGTACGTGAATGTACTGAGAGAGAGAGAGAGAGAGAGAGAGAGAGAGAGACTTCTAACGTGTTTCGACTTATTGACATGAATAAACGTGTGACTCATGTTCGGAACTACTATATCAGAACCTGACGTGGTACTAAGCCGCCTACATCTTCACTGAGTAGTAGCCATACTCTCTCTCTCTCTCTCTCTCTCTCTATATATATATATATATATATATATATATATATATATATATATATATATATGTATATATATATATATATATATATATATATATATATATATATATATATATATATATATATAATTATATATATATACACACATCAATACCTGATACGGTACTAAGTTGCCTACATCTCTCTCTCTCTTTCTCTCTCTCTCTCTCTCTCTCTCTCTCACACACACATTAATGCACAGACACAAGCCGAAGGAAAAATTATTAAACTTTGGTTAAAATTACAAAATTACACAATGCTTTGAAACTACTGTCGCATCCGTGAGTTGAAAATCTATGAATAAATAATTAATATATATATATATATATATATATATATATATATATATATATATATATATATATATATATATATATATATATATATATATATATATATATATATATAGTTCCTCCTTCTCTTCGAAAACTAAAGAAACGTAAACTCACTCCTCTGTACGCAAGAAAATCGTAATATTTAAAAGATCACAAGATTACCTTCCAAATTTATGGTTACTCAAGAAGGAAAAACTGTCAAAACTCTAACTGATAATACTTCTAGTAATAAAAAGAGTTATACCCGTAAGGAAACTTAATGATTAGTTCCTATATATGCTCCAATACCTGTATACATTTCCCTCGTCTGTAGTAAGAGCCGACGCCTACATCGTCACTGACAATTTAAACGAATATGTTCTAGTGAAATTTGCGGGTTTTACGTAAACTGGCAATATTTCTTTCCGCTGTATGCTAAACATTATTAGATGTATGTTCAATTGTAAATAACGTATGAGTAAATATTTCTAATTAATTGGAAAACAAATTAAAAAAGAAAAATATATATAATATAAATATATTGTGCCTAAATACATAATGTGTATATGTGTATATATAGCTTGTATAGTGTCTATTTTATATATAATTCATTTTATATAATTTTTATATATATTTTTTATGTATATATTTCATATATATTTTCATATATAATAAAAGCACTCTAATGTCTGATTTTTCATTTATAGATATCACTGATGATACAACAGGTCACGAAAAATAAATTAGACTTGGAATGTAGGTCCTTTTTAACATTGTTTTCACCTGTGTATATATATATATATATATATATATAAAAGAATCACGTATAAAAGTGATTATAATATATATATATATATATATATATATATATATATATATATATATATATATATATATATATATATGTGTGTGTGTGTGTGTGTGTGTGTGTGTGTGTGTGTGAACAAAGATAATATAATTTCTGCAATAAAAACACAAAATCCTAAAACACACAATTTGTGTCTAATATATATATATATATATATATATATATATATATATATATATATATATATATATATATATATATATATATCTTGACATTATTCAGTGTCTGCAAAAAAACTGCTCAGATCCAAGTAAATAAACTTACAAAACAAATATTCAGAGGTTAAACAAACACGTCAAAGAAAATAGATACTTTAAAGAGAAGTCACAAAATTTTTAAAATGCAACATTCAAATCCCCAATAACAATAAACAATCATTAACATCTCAACCAAATCGACTGGATTGTGGGACGGAACTCCCGAGGTCTCTTCGAACGTCAAAACAAAACGGGGCAAAAGAAGAAGATCGCACACCCCGATAAAGGGGGGCGTTTGATCCCCTTCCTCGCCAATCCTGATTCCATGATAAGGTCCACTGAGGATAAGAGTGATGGGCAGGGGTCAGAGGTCAGATACCCGATGCCCTTTTAAAGCCGCGTCTCCGGATAATCGCGATCGCTCTCTTTGCGTGGTGAGTGGGCGAGGATGAAGAATTTAGATGATGATGATGATGATGATGATGTGATGAGGAATATGAAAATGATTTTCCGTGAGACATGGGTGATGATGAGTTTTGTTTATTTACGAATATTTCCAGACGATTTATAACACTGTTGCCACGTCTTTCCTGCATGTCAGTATACACTCGCCAAGATCTGAGAATAAGTCCTTAATTTATATTTGCAAAAACTATATAGAGCTACGAATCATTCCCAGATTTTGCGGGTGTATACTGGCATAACATAATTGCGTGACGATAATATTTTAAATCATTTAAAATTTTACATAAATACACACATACAAATATGTGAATAAAACATTTTCAGAATTGAACCACTCGGAAAATCA
Organism: Macrobrachium rosenbergii; assembly: GCF_040412425.1. Lineage (NCBI taxonomy): Eukaryota > Metazoa > Arthropoda > Malacostraca > Decapoda > Palaemonidae > Macrobrachium > Macrobrachium rosenbergii. The sequence continues at coordinate 25,132,179 of NC_089791.1, read as the reverse complement.
GATAAGAACGAAAAATTTCCAGGGCTACTTAACATGATTTTTGGAGGGTAAAGACAAAATCTGGAGATTTCCTTCAATGACTTACTAGATATATTGGTGTTGTATATCACAAGGAAGTGGTTCAAATCACCAAGGAGGAGGTTTGCTGGTATTATCTATTTCCAGTGTTACCGCCTGTTTATTATGCATTATTTTGAATAATTCTTAATAACATTTGTTCATATACTTTATCCTAGTATGTTTTCCAATACAAAATGCCCATACAATATTTGCCAGTTGAATACAAAACTTAAAGTACCAGCAAAATTTCTATTGCTTCAGTTAATCACATTCGTAGCATCATGGAGAAAATGGTATTCCCTAGCTGTGATAAATGTAACTCCATAATGTTTTCGTAAAAATTTTAACCGGTTTACCTTAATAAGAAAAAGCATAAAATATCCACAAGTTTCCGTGCCTGGGCAAAATGTGTTTTCCTTTATATCTTCTGCAAAATGGGAAATTTCGGAATTTGGCCATGCAAAATTTTGAGCTGAAGAAAAAAAAAAAAGGAAAAATGATATTGGGACAAAGTTATAAATGTTCAAGATAAACAGTTCCACAAAGAAGATGATAAGTCAACAATTTTTGCGACAATCAGAGTCAAGCGCATGAGATAATGAATGGACATCCGGTCATAATAAAATATCACAAGAAGGGAAGAACGAGCATATTAATCTTTAATCACAAAATCAAAATAATAAAAAACGAAAGATTATATATATATAATATATATATATATATATATATATATATATATATATATATATAAATATATATATATATATATATATATATATATGTATATATATATATATACATATTATATTTTTATATATATATATATATATATATATATATATATATAAATATAATTATTCATATATATCTATATTAATGCTTATATGTCACTAAATAGCGTGACAATATACCTAGCCAAGGCCACGGAAAATAAAAAAAAGAGTACCAAGCGCTTTCGTGTTCTTTCAACACATTTTTGAGGTACGGCCTTGGCACAACACACACACACACATATTTATATTATATATATATATATATATATATATATATATATATATATATATATATATATATATATATATATATATACACATATATACACACACACAAAAGCAAATAAAAATCGTTTTACTGAAAGAGACAGACTAACGAAACGAATTCAAACACAGAAGAATTTTTTGAAGAAACAAATGAAAATGATGGTCGTTAGGCATGCGCACCACTACAAAAGAACCAAAATTAAATACATGAAATCATATTTCCTAAGCAAACACATTTGGCTTTGACACCTGGCCTTTATTATCCTAAAGCACATTGCTGACCGGGCTAATATATAGCTGTCTGGAAGAGACACTGTTACTTAGCAGAAAGCTAAAGGGAATACCGTGCTCCTTTGCGAACAGCTATGATTTGTGCAGCAAAACAAAGACCCCCGTAGCGGGGTACTGCCGACAGTGCACCTCACGGGGTAAACTATAGGCATTACTAAAGGTTCTTTGAAGTGTCCCTTCGGCCCCTAGCTGCAACCCCTTTCATGCCTTTTCCTGTACCTCCATTCATATTTCTCCCAACTTGCTATCCACCCTCTCCTAAAAATTATTTCATAGTGCCACTGCTTTGAGGTTTTCCTCCTGTTAGGACCTATGAGGTTATTAAGCGCTGCAACGTAAATTGACAGTAAAACGTTTAGAAGGTGTAACAGGGGAGGGGGAAACCTCAGAGCAGTTGCACTATGAATCAATTGTTAGGACAGGCTGGAAAGTAAGATGAAGAAGGAGAATATGAATGGAGGTACAGTAAAACAAATGAAAGAGGCTGCAGATAGGGGCCGAAGGGACGCTGCAAAGAGCCCTAAGTAATGCCTACAGTGTACCGCATGAGGTGCACTGACGGCACTAACCCCCTACAGGGTACAGAGTGGTAGTGTATCGTAATATTCCCTAGAATCCAAAATCATTAATTTGATTACATTCAAAATTAGCATTGAAAGAAAAAGCCGAGTAATCATAAATAAAAAAAATATCAAAAGGGCGATTTTCCCGTAAACTTCGAATTTTTGGTGTTTAAGAAGTTAGGCTGATCAGCTGAGGGGGCGATACCATTAGTTATTATAGCCTGGTAATGCGCAGTGGTATTAGGGAAGGAAAAGGCGAGCTTGTCATAATGATATAACAAAATTCCAGCGGTTTAACTCGCAGAACGAAATTATCAGCAAGTGAAGAAGAAGAAGGAGGAGGAGGAGGAGGAGGAGGAGGAGGAGAAAAACAAAATTAACACGAAAAACTGATCAGTCACAGTTGTGGCATCTGCTGACGAGAGTCCAAAACTAATAGGTGTGTGGTCTTCCATGGACAGAAAATAAAAAAGAGCATGAAATCCTCCCAATCAGTCATGTGGAAAACGAAACGAGGAGGAGGAGGAGGAGGAGGAGGAGGAGGAGGAGGAGGAGGAGGAGGAGGAGGAGGAGTTGCTATGAAGACAGCTCAGCGTCTCGGTGCGCAAGCAAAACGCAACCACGGTGCGTCGAGGGAGGAGAAGAGGGTGAGTGAAAGGTCACTGCAAAGGTCACTTTACCTTTTTGGAAAAGGTTCATTAGCAGCTGAGTCATCCATCTGTGCTTAATTGTTTGACAGAGGAGATGCTTCAGGTGTGACTTATGCCCTAACGCAAAACGGGGCATTAGTAATGCAGCATAACAGTAATTAGAAGCCGAGTCCGCAGGAGCTGACTTAGTATTTAGATTACGAAGGTGAATCTACGGGAGAGTCGTGTTTCCATTATGGGAGACTCATCAGAGAAAGAGAGAGAGAGAGAGAGAGAGAGAGAGAGAGAGAGAGAGAGAGAGAGAGAGAGAGACTAACAAATTGAGAATTAATCAAACTGACAGTCTAATTGCTCTCTAATTCGCAACGGACCCACATAGCTGGAGATGGAACATGTAGCCTGAAAAGATGTCGAGATTCCGTTGTAGGTTCTTTGAGGTATAATTTGCAGTTTACACACGGGACACATAATACATACCCACTCAATTTATTTATTCACACTGTATCTATGTATGTATGTATGTATGCATATATATGTATATATATATATATATATATATATATATATATATATATATATATATATATATATATATATATATATATATATATATATATATATATTAATAATATACAGAGACAGACGGATAGATATATAGAAAAATGGATAACTACTATTTGTGTGCTCCTATGCGATTACACGGAAAGGCGTCTACAGCAGAAAGAAGAGAAATGTAAATATAAAAGTGTGTACTAAACAATAGAAAAAAAAACAATAATTTCTGAACGAATACTCCATAGCGGATAGAAAGAAAAACATACAAAATTTCGGCACTGCATTCAAATATAATAAAATGCAGATTAGTTGATAAAGAAAGAAAGCGAGAAGAAGAAGAGTTGAAGTTTGATATAGAATTTCATCTCATACACAATAATATCTATAATTAACATCACAGCCTTTTAGCCGCGTTTTGGGAACGTAATAATCTCAGTACAATACGTCGACCAAGAGTACGGAATATGCACCCAGCATCGTATATCGACTTGCATCACAAAATTTGACAGACTCACGCAAGAACAAATTAAGATTTAACAAACCTGTGGGGTTCAATCCGCAAGAAGAAATTAAGATTTAACAAACCTGCGGGGTTCAGTCCTTAAGAAGAAATTAAGATTTAACAAACCTGCG
>NC_089791.1:25115887-25118387 GCF_040412425.1 Macrobrachium rosenbergii | reverse complement strand
CCCCAAGATGAAACACATACCCCCTCTAACACTTACGTGCATGTTGCAAAGTTTAAGCTGCAAAGGATAAGTTGCAATGGATGCTTCCCCAAGTTGAAACACACATATCCCTTCTAACACTTACCTGCAAGTTGCAAAGGATAAGTTGCAAGTTTTACACATATCCTTCTAACACTTACCAGCAAGTTGCAAAGTTTAAGTTGCAAGGGATAAGTTGCAATGGATGCTTCCCGAAGTTGAAACACATATCCCCTCCAACACTTACGTTATATTCATGAGGCATAGCACAGCATGGGGCATGACATCCACTGCGTAATTAATACTGGGTAGCCTAAAGTTAAACCGCCTTTGCGATTAATTCCAGCGGTATGATGATTACATCAAAAGATTAGGGGGTTCCATTACCGTAATGTTCTTTCTTCTTTAATAATGGCTAGGAAATGAACTACGAGTGACTGAGGCCAAATAACAAGAAGTTAATAGCTCCTGCGATTAATTACACCGTCGTGAGCGTTATGATAAATGACTGAAGGTGGTGTTGTAAACCTAATGTTTATCGATCCCAATAAGGGATTTGGGACGCACATTAAAAAAATAAGCACTGAACGTTATAATACATTCTAATGGGTTATATTACCTTAATGATTTTTAATAACGCGGAATACAGTATACACCTGAATAGTTTGCACTGTATTTCTGGTTTGTATCGTAACATTTTCCTGTTTGTATCGTAACATTTCCCTTTTGTATCGTAACATTTACGATACAAAGAAACCTGAAAAGTTTGTTAAGATAAAATGTTAAGGACTGTATTAACCTAACATTCCCACATTTCAGTAAGTTATTTGAGAAAATATAGAGAAAATACGTCGTAAGTTATAAAAAATGTAAATGATTATAATTAATAAATTACTTTCTTTTTCTTATACCGTATAAGACAGTACGTGCATTAAGGGAAAATATGTAAAATGCATAGGAAGATTTGTACAAAACAAAAAGAATTATAATTAACTCCTAATTTTCTTTTTAGAACAGAATATAATACGTACGTTAAAGGAAAATTAGTAAAATATTAGAACAAAATACGAGGAATTATATTAACTCAATGTTTCATTAACCCCTTATTTTCTTTCACAACACAAAATATAATACCCACATGAAGGGAAAATGTGTAAAATATCATAACAAAATGTGAAAGGGGTCACATTAACTCAATGTCTCATTAACTTAATGTTTCATTAACTTATTGAATCGAAGTAACTTATTGTTACTTCGATTCAATAAGGGACAGAGGATTCGCGTGAAGGAAGAAAAATAAGGTGTCCTAAAAGGCTCAGTTGCTGGATCCCCTCTTTGGCTTATCTGGACAAAGAAAACCACAAATTAGGCTTTAGGACGAAACGAGGTCATTTGTATTCAAGACACAGGTAATGAAACGAACCTACGTTTAAAATTCTCTCTCTCTCTCTTCTCTCTCTCTTCTCTTGTACAGTTCAACTTGTTTTTTGGGGGTTCCAATCTTATCCGACCTTGTTTAGTAAAGAAGAGACTTCTAGTTCATAGTTCTAGTTTTTTATTTTTTTGTCTCTTAAAGAGGACTTCTTTGTCAATCCTTCTTTAAATTGTAGAAGAAAATTCATATATAACACTCACTGAATCTCTTCTATTCATAACAAATTTTTTTATAGTACTTGGTTGGTAATCAAACTAATTTTGAGTTCACAATTCTCTAATTTTTTGCCTCTCCTTATTTCCTAAAAAAAAGACGAAATTTTCCTTTGGTAATAATCTCTCTCTCTCTCTCTCTCTCTCTCTCTCTCTCTCTCTCTCTCTCTCTCTCTCTCTCTCTCGTCTGTTTCCTCCTACAATCAATCATGAGGTGAATTCGGTTTAACAATTCTCATTTTCTTCTTTCTCCTTATTTGAACATGAGTTTTAATCCTTCTTCCCCTCATTTAGAATTTCGTTCTGGCTAATCACGTTTGATTAAGGTCCAGAACAGAAGCGATTACGACTCCTTAAAAAAAAAAAGGTATAATCAAATAGCCTAAGCAGTGTTTTATGCACCTTGTGGTCGTGGTCAGTCAGCTGTAGTGGGTCTCTGAGAGAGAGAGAGAGAGAGAGAGAGAGAGAGAGAGAGAGAGAGAGAGAGAGAGAGAAGAGAGAGAGAGAGAGCTTTGTTATCAGTGATCCGTGAAAACATGGATACTATCACTACATAATTAAAAACAAGAGGGCCTCGGTTTTCTCTGCCTCTACACACACATACTCTCTCTCTCTCTCTCTCTCTCTCTCTCTCTCTCTCTCTCTCTCTCTCTCTATATATATATATATATATATATATATATATATATATATATATATATATATATATATATATATATATATATATATATATTCATTTATATATATTTATATATAATGTGTGTGTATATGTATACATATGTACTTACACACACACATATATATATATACAGTATATATATGTGTGCATTCCTTC
>NC_089791.1:25100887-25105887 GCF_040412425.1 Macrobrachium rosenbergii | reverse complement strand
ACAGCCACTAAGTATGAAATAAAATTATCAAATATTATGACGCTATCAATGCAACCTGCTTTCGAAGTTCTCAATGGGCGAGCGACATAAAATAAAACCGTAAAATGGAGTGGTTTCTCCAACTCAAGATTTCCATTTATTAAAGGAAAGAAAAAAATGGTCAGCTGGCGGAAAATGAACAGTAGCCATGAAGGGATTTAATGATGAAAATGATTACGGTAATGGTCAGTTCAATCTCCGCGAGGAAGATATAATAATACTAGAGATAGTTTATATAAGATGCGTATCTGGGTCCGGCAGTTCCCCCTCCTGTGCTTAATGATGCGGAAAACCAACTTGAAGTCCACTTTCTCTCTCTCTCTCTCTCTCTCTCTCTCTCTCTCTCTCTCTCTCTCTCTCTCTCTCATTTAAAGCAGTGTAACATTTACCATGCAATTCAAGAATAAAATCTTAGATCATAATCATTCCCCCATGCCTAGTTCTCTCTCTCTCTCTCTCTCTCTCTCTCTCTCTCTCTCTCTCTCTCTCTTTCAGCAGCAGTAAACATTCACCACGCAATTCACGACTAAAATCTTAGATCATAATCATTCCCCCATGGAACGCCCCTTCTCTCTCTCTCTCTCTCTCTCTCTCTCTCTCTCTCTCTCTCTCTCTCTCTCTCTCATTTAAGCAGTGCAACATTAACCAAGCAATTCACGAAAAAAATCTTAGATCATAATCATCCGCTCCTCTCTCTCTCTCTCTCTCTCTCTCTCTCTCTCTCTCTCTCTCTCTCTCTCTCTCTCTCATTTATTTAAGCGCTAGCATATTGCAATATAACTACATCTCTCTCTCCCTCGCCTTTACTAAACTCTAGCATATTTTAAATATAACTAACCCTCTCTCTCTCTCTCCTTTATTTAAACGCTAATATATTTTTAATATAACTAAACCCCTCTCTCTCTCCTTTATTTAAACGCTAACATATTTTTAACATAACTAAACCTCTCTCTCTCTCTCTCTCCCCCTTATTTAAACGCTAACATATTTCTAATATAGCTAAACCTCTCTCTCTCTCTCTCTCACTTACTTAAACGCTAGGATACCCTTTTTTTTTTTTAATATAACTAAAACACCATTCAGTAAACCGGCCCTTTCGTACCCTACCCCGCGGGGAAGTGTGTGTGTTGTAAACAAGTCCATTTAACGTGCCCCGGTCTGGAATCGCTTCGCTTCGTGCCCTAAGGCAAGCTTCAAACATTCTCCCAACCGCAATTTCTATTCATTATTTCCCTTTATTTCTCTCCGTCTCCGGCGTCGCTATTACAAACAATTTGATCGAGACGACATATGTTCTTAATCATTGTGTTTATAATAATTTTAATCGTTATTTCATTTTTTTTCTCTTCTCTTCTCTTTACTGGTTATTTTGGACTAAACTTCATGTGTATATTCATTATCTCTTTCATAAGCAGCATCTATTTACTGCCATTTACTGTACCGGAAATAGTTTAATAAAAAAGCAAAAATCTCTTTTGACCAGCGGAATTTTATACATGATAAAATCAGAGAGGCTGCATTTCCTCATTATGCCAAAAAGCGAGGGACAGGTTTCAAGAATTCTGAACTTTTTGACAGAATTAAGCGAGGAACAGGTTTGAAGAATTCTTAACTTTTTGACAGAATTAAGCGAGGGAGAGGTTTTAAGAATTCTGAGCTTTCTGACAGAATTCAACTGATAACTTTTTGGTTTTACTCTCCATCAGAAGATAATGCGAATCAGAATCGACTGTGGATCAGATGGAAGTGAAAAATATTTGCTCTGTGATGATGATAAGCTTCGCAACACTAAAACTCCTTTTGACTATTCTCGCCTCTTTCTTAGGGAGTGGCAAAGTCTTCTGTATCAATTCCACGCCGTCAATATTCACTGGAGATACTTTGATCAATATCAAAGGATAATGCTTGTCTCGGAACGCATATAAGGGGAACAGGATGTGGGGGAAATTCTTGTACCCAGATATGCTAACATTATGGGACTACGTTAATAACTTGATGAACTATATCGATAAAACAGGAATGGTTAATATAAAAAAAAAGATTGGTTAAGATAAAAAAAATTTGGTTGTTAAAAAAAAAAAACGAGGATCTGTCGAAAGACTCAGTTTCTTGGATCGATTTGCATCTTGCCATAGAGCTTTTTTTTTTTTTTTTTTTTTTTTTTTGGTGCAAAAGTCGAGTCTTGGATGTTCATGTTTGTGTAACATGACTTTAACGAACGTGTATGGCTTAACTCAGCCCCAGTACAAAGCAATTGATGATTAATGGGAGCAAGGTTGGCTGGCAAGGTGCCACACAATATGTCGGGAGAACTCGCTCGTGTGATTCCACCTTAATGCCTACTGTAAGAAACTGTTACTTATGCTATTCTTGAATTTTAAAACATTTTTGTCTATTTATTAATTTTTTTTTCTACATAATAAGTGACACTCCTACTTCTGGAATTTCCTTTACCTTCTCTTACTTTCTAATGAGCATCATATTCTTTGGAAGCTTGAATTTCAAGTCAATGGCACCCGTGGGCTTCTTCCATATGAATAGGGTTCATCTTCTGAATAATAATAATAATAATAATAATAATAATAATAATAATAATAATAATAATAATAATAATAATAATAATAATAATAATAATAATTTGGATGAACTTGAAAGAAATCATGAAAAAAAATTTATCTGCAAATGTTCCAGTCACTGCTAAACAACCCAATGGAAATCTATAAAAATCATAATTAGCAAGAAAACACTGACCTTTAACAACTATAAAAACTTTGTAAGTGGCAAGTCACCTTAAAAACGAATAAAATACATGCTGAAATGTCTGATTTGTGCAGTTTTCAAGACACTCCGTACGCAGTTTTCCAGACACTCTGTATGTAGTTTTCAAGACACTCTGTAACTTGATACGCGTGTTGGTAATATTCCTACACAGGAAATTCTGTAACAACAACAGTCAGGACGATCTTTTTGGAAGCTGAAATTCATACATGTTGTTATGCTGAAATGAAAAGGCGTGTTCAACATAACTGGCACCTGCAGAATTATCAACAAAACTGGCAGGATTTAGGAAGCCTGGCTGTTATTCTATTAGAAAACGCAAGTGTCTTGGTACTTCAGTACTCAAGCTGGGAAACTGAAACGAATGGAGGGTGGCCCCTGATCTGCAAGTAACAAGTATTATTTATTGTATCAGCTCAAGATTCAGAACATCGTGTTACCAAGTTATCAGGACAGAAATTGATAGAACGCTAATCCTGACCTAGCGTTGGTCGGCCAGCTGCGTTACCTCTTATATCACTAGGTTTCAGACAACAGCGGTGATAGTTTTCGGCAGTCGAATCTGCAGGTCTTGGTTACTGAGATAAATGACAAGATTCGGATATGCTGGATTTTTCACACTAGCGTTACTTCAAAAATAAATAGGTTTTGAATTCAGAAGTTACCACCATCTCCAAATTCACAATATTAAGCTGCGTTTTACTTTGGCCGTCTTGCTGAAACTTCGCTATGTGATTCTTAAATTCCTAGATTGACAGCAGAAACGAGAGTTCCAAAATGCAGAGGCTTTAAGGCGACAGGTATGCAACCAAAACTCTAAGCTTCTATTATCATTCTTTCTCGAGAACAATAAAGAGAAAGGAATCTGATTATATTCAGAATCAACATACCTGCCTGTTAACTTAGTATTTAGCATCAGTCTTAGAGTGAGTATAGACCATGAAGCTCACTGGTTCAACAGCTCTGAAGGTAAATCCCTTATAGAGACAAAACATATGCATGTGACTTACAAGGAAATTGGTGAATGCATTCTCTCGGGAAAACCCCAAGAGTTACATGATTCTTAAGGAATCCTAAGAAATAAGAAAAAATACGGACGGATCTTATCATGGGCTCAAGAGCCCTGAAACTGATAGCTACCCCAAAATATCTTTGGTATCTGGATGTGGAACAACAGGAGACCCCGGAAACAACAGGGAAACTAAAAAAAAAAAAAAAAAAAAAAAAAAGGAGATCACAAATATAGAACACGCTATGCTCAGAAGCTAGAGGAACAACCATAAGTGACCATAAAAGTGATAACTTAACAGCTGATAAGTTGTCGTAGAAAATCGAGTAAAACAACGGTATTCAAATAAAGAGAAATACCAATATATTTTTAACCAGTAAATATAAGTCTTTAATTTATACAAATAGACTGCAAGCCTAAGAACAGCCATACAATAAGGATAAACCCTGACCACGCCTCGCTGTAGACTAGATAAGAAATAGAAAACTACAAGAATTGCCATGTCTAAGTGAATGAACACCATCGGGAACACCAGTAGTCAAAAAACTACCAAAGCTACTGCATCGCCTGAATAAAAAAGAAATTACCTTTCCTACTTTATTACGTTACCTTACATTACCTTATTTAAAATCTAGGGAGGCTGCAGTACGTGAATAAAAGAGAAAATCTCAGAAACACAAATGGGGCTAAATGAGAATATACCGGAAATATTAAAAGAAATAGTCCAGCCTTGAAATCATTCCAAGTGAACAACATGAAGGCTAATTCAGCCACATCTGAAATAAGAGTATTTTCTTCAACCAAAATTCAGACACTGTGGCACGAAGATAAACGACACATACAGTTGAAAAGGAACAGACGAAAAATTATGAAACCACTTCATTTTACGGTAGACTAAATCCGATACTAGTTACCGCCTCGGCAGAAGATCCTTCTCAAAGGATACTCCAAGGGTATCCTTCTCTCGCTGTTGACGCTGAAGGACCGAGAATCAGATTACTGGAGTCTGTTATTTATCTAGGATACTCTCTCCTTACAGGAGACATCTTTCATTTGTTTTTATATTCATATTTTTTTTTCTCTGTAAATATAGAGGTGAGACAGTATGGGGCTCACTGATAACACTACATATTTGTTTGAACAAAATATTTAGTGATATAATGGAGACCACAAA
>NC_089791.1:25078387-25093387 GCF_040412425.1 Macrobrachium rosenbergii | reverse complement strand
GAGAGAGAGAGAGAGAGGTCTTCTCTTAACAGCCTACACTTTATTTAATGCATCTAGTGATGCAATGCAGAGCAATAAACAGAGAGAGAGAGAGAGAGAGTCTTCTTCTTTTAACAGTCTACAGTTTATTTAATACATCTAGTGATGCAATGCAGAGAAGAGAGAGAGAGAGAGAGAGAGAGAGAGAGAGAGAGCGACGCCTTCTCTTTACAGTCTACAGTTTTTTAGTGCAACTAGTAATACAATGCAGAGCAGTAAAGAGAGAGAGAGAGAGAGAGAGAGAGAGAGAGAGAGAGAGAGAGAGAGAGAGAGAGAGAGAGAGAGAGAGGTTTTCTCTTAACAGCCTACACTTTATTTAATGCATCTAGTGATACATTGCAGAGCAATAAACACACAATAAACACACAGAGAGAGAAAGAGAGAGAGAGAGAGAGAGGGGGTCTTCTCTTAACAGCCTACACTTTATTTAATGCATCTAGTGATACAATGCAGGCAATAAACAGAGAGAGAGAGAGAGAGAGAGAGAGAGAGAGAGAGAGAGAGAGAGAGAGAGAGAGAGAGAGAGAGAGAGAGTCTTCTTTTTTAAACAGTCTACAGTTTATCTAATACATCTAGTGATGCAATGCAGAGCAATAAAGAGAGAGAGATAGAGAGAGACAGAGAGAGAGAGACGTCTTCTCATTACAGTCTACAGTTTATTTAGTGCAACTAGTGATACAATGCAGAGCAATAACAAGACAGAGAGAGAGAGAGAGAGAGAGAGAGAGAGAGAGAGAGAGAGAGAGAGAGAGAGAGAGAGAGCGACGTCTTCTCTTTACAGTTTACAGTCTTTTAAGCGCAACTAGTAATACAATGCAGAGCAGTAAAGAGAGAGAGAGAGAGAGAGAGAGAGAGAGAGAGAGAGAGAGAGAGAGAGAGAGAGACTTCAATCTTTATTTATGTATTTTTCCCGGTCATTACACGTACATTTACGAGCAATTTCTCAGTCCAGTGAGCCTCCAGTCCTCTGGGCAAACTTCAAGACTTCTATTCCTCCCGGGCATAAACGCGGTTTTTATTTCATCCTTCACAAAATAAACATCATAACTAGTTACATTTCGAATGGGGTCATCAGACAAGAGATTTCATCATGATTTTTGACAATCCTTCTGACGGTGCACTTTCAAGTGTCTCTTGGAATGATGATATGGCCAACTGAAACGAAACAGGGCAGGAAATGTGTGTGTGTATGTGTGTTTGTAAATGTATATTTCTGTATTTGTTTGCAATCACATTAAATTTATATATATTAAATTTATGTATATATATGTATATATATATATATGTGTATATATATAAATATAATATATATATTAAATTTATATATATATATATATATATATATATATATATATATATATATATATATATATATATATATTATGTGTGTGTGCATTTACACTCACACTTATTTTCCATTCTAAAGCAATTATGGAATGAGAATTTGAGTATTTTTCGAAGAAAAACACCAACCGTATAACAAATCTTCCATGCAATATGAAGAACCCAGAGTATTTAGTACCACCAAGAAATACCCACTTTATATGAAATCAGATCAGCACCAATAGTAATTAAAACAAATATAATCGTTAGGAAGTAAAATTTTTATTTTTGTCCAGAAGTTGGGTGATTAACCAGTCATACAAGATAAAACACATTTCCCGCCTGGTTTTTTTTTTCTTTCTAATCGGCCTATCATATTTTCAAGAGACACTTGCAAGCGCACTGTCAGGTCAATTCTCAAAAATTATACCTACGTCCCTTGTCTGACGCCCACGTTCAAAATGCAGTTAGTGATGCTATCTATTTTTTTGTGAAGGATGAACTAAAACCCGCGTATATGTCCGGGAGACAAATTCCTGAGATGTATGCTAGTATTGCACCAGCCCCGGTTTTTTTTTTTTTTTTTTTTTTTTGCCATACCCCTAGGTTAGGTTAATAGGTTAGGTATAGGTTTGATTATTACTTATATAATAATTTTGTTGTGGGAAACATAATGAGATTATTTTCAAGAAAACTCTATAGTTAGTTTTTATGATATGGCGTCTCGCTTTTTTCAGGGAAAGGTCTCCATACTCGGTTATATTTCGGGAGGGATAGAAGTCTTTGAGTTTGCCCCAAGGATTGGAGAGTAAATTAGTAGTAGTAGTAGTAGTAGTAGTAGTAGTAAACTAGAATTTTTTTTATATATACTTAAATAAAAGTGTGTAGAAGGGGAAAAATCTGTTCTGTACAACAACTGGAATGTCAGTATCCGACTGGGTGATGTCATGATGCTTGGGAAGTGAAATATGCTTTAGATATACAAGCAATCGAAGGCAACCCACAAGATAGTGTCATTCCGTTAGATGCTGCCTGCATTAAAATGGTGATATAGAACCTCGCTCTTTAAAAGTTGCCAGATGATATATACAGTATATATGTGTGTTGTGTGTGTACACACACACACACACACACACACATATATATATATATATATATATATATATATATATATATATATATATAATATATATATATATATATATATATATATATGTATTATATTATCTGGCTACTTAAAAGAGAGAGATTTACATAACCATTCTAATGTTGGCAATATCTAAATGAAATGACACTATCTTCTCTTCCCAGGCATAACAACATTACCCATCGGTTACACACTGACATTCCAATTGTTATACAGAAGATTTTCCCCCGTCTACCCACTTATATTCAAGCATAAAAAAACTGTGTTCTAATTCACTACTACGCAAACATAGGGAGCAAATGATCGTTCATGCTTCCACTACGCTTATCAAGCCGTGTGGATCCCTGGGAGGAGGGGCGTTCTCTATAAAGAGGTCCGGCGAAAATATAACTGCATTAATATTCCCTTCAGAGGCATGCATAAATAGCATTTCCCTTTTAACGCTGACAGCATAACTAACTCCAAGATGTACGAAGTCCATAAACTTCACTTGGCACAATTTGTGGCTCGCCTTCTCCTCGCACAGAGGAGCCAGATGCCCCGAAATTTCACATTCTTTCTGGACTGTTGAATTCGCCCGGCTGGGACAAAGAAACAGTGACAGCAGAATTTGGCTTCCGTTTGGTACGTCTGGGGTGAGAAGTGGAAGGTACTGTCTCTCTCTCTGGACTGTTGGATTCACATTCTCAGTTATCAGAATGATTAAGTTTTTGCTTTTGAATTCACAAGCTCTAAAAGATAAACTGGAAGAATTAGCAGAATGATTAAGTTTTTGCTTTTGAATTCACAAGCCCAAAAAGATAAACTGGAAGAATTAGCAGAATGATTAAGTTTTTGCTTTTGAATTCACAAGCCTCAAAAGATAAACTGGAAGAATTATCAAAATGATTAAGTCTTTGCTTTTGAATTCATAAGCCCCAAACGATAAACTGGAGGAAATATCAGAATTATTAAGTTTTTGCTTTTGAATTCACGAGCCTCAAAAGATAAACTGGAAGAATCATCAAAATGATTAAGTTTTTGCTTTTGAATTCACAAGCCTCAAAAGATAAACTGGAAGAATTATCAAAATGATTAAAATTCACAAGCCCCAAAAGATAAACTGGAAGAATTATTAAAATGATTAAGTTTTTGCTTTAGAATTCACAAGCCCCAAAAGATAAACTGGAAGAAATATCAGAATGATTAAGTTTTTGCTTTTGAATTCACAAGCCTCAAAAGATAAACTGGAAGAATCATCAAAATGATTAAGTTTTTGCTCCTGAGTTCACAAGCCTCAAAAGATAAACTGGAAGAATTATCAAAATGATTAAGTTTTTGCTTTTGAATTCACAAGCCCCAAAAGATAAACTGGAAGAATTATTAAAACGATTAAGTTTTTGCTTTTGAATTCACAAGCCCCAAAAGATAAACTGGAAGCAATATCAGAATGATTAAGTTTTTGCTCCTGAATTCAGAAAAGATAAACTGGAAGAATCATCAAAATGATTAAGTTTTTTGTGAGTTCATTTCTCAAAAGATAAACTGGAAGAATTATCAAAATGATTAAGTTTTTGCTTTTGAATTCACAACCCCCAGAAGATAAACTGGAAGAAAAATAACTGTGTTTCATTTTTGCATATTCAATATAAGAAATGGAATTCACTATCGTTTGAATAGCACAAGTAAAAAAAAGTGACCTCTGGAATGGTGCGCAAAAAGATAAGGTGCGGTTACCCAAGGTGCATGATTACATGACAAACTGATTGTCATATGAAGATGATGTCCTCGTCTATGCAAACTTTAAAAAAATATAAACAAAATTCAAATCTGGTTCTTGAGGCAACAAGAGTTTTGGGTTATTTTTCTATAATTATAAATAGCAATAAAAATCCGAATAAGACGACTGAATGACAAAATCTCTACTATACAGAAAATATAAACATGAGCTTGTAGCTTCGCAAGAATAATATATTCCACTAAAAGACAAATAAGCAAAACCAGTTCATGCTATTAAACGTTAACAGATTGCAAAGGTATTTTAGCGTCGATTTTACGTCCTCCAGATAAATGGAATTAGTATGTAATTAGCCCCAGGACTTTCTGAACATCTCGAAGTGATCTCACACAAAAGTAAACATTGCCATCAGCCGAGAGGGAAGCTTTATTCGGACCTGAGAGCACGTCTCCCTTGACCGGTTCGAAGTCCACCAGGCAACGTCTGTCTGATATCGTAAGCACCAAAGCTTGTTTTTCCTGAGATCAGGTCTGATTCGGTGACAAGTGGATGGAACTTGCCGAGGAAGAATTTTACGTGTCTCCCGAAGAGATCGGAGGATCCTGGATGCTCAGGACACTAGTGACTTGAAATTATCTATTTTTTTAGCTCCTTTATTATTCTCTATCTCTTGTTTAATTTAGCGTTTTATTAGCTTTAAGTTAGCCTTATCTGGAAGTTACTGATTTTGACTGTGTTCGTTGATGCTCGATTTTCGTTTTGCTTCCTTTAATATCTGCTTAGTTTTACTATTTTAAAATTCTGGTCGATTCACTGGGAATTTTCTTTAATTCTGATTAATTCACTGCAAAGTTTCTTTCTTTTCTTGGTTAATTTACTGGTATTTGCTTAAATTCTGCTCTGATTTTTACATAGCAATTATGCATATTTTACGTCTTATTTCTTCTAATGCACTATATAGTATAATAAACTATATGGTTATTGATAAGGAACGTCTTATTCCTTTTAATGTACTATAAAGTATAATGAACTATATGGTTATTGACAAGGAACTCGATATTCCAAAATGGGCTTGTAGCCCAAGATAAATGATCCGTTCAACAATCTCATATCGAAAGCAACATCGCGTATAATGTGGGTACTCAACCAACAATCAAGAGCCCCATCAGAACGAATGTAAGTACATTAAACAACATTAAAATGTTCCACAACGATCGCTCTCGCTCCCGCACTTCGGGTGGTGTCAGCCACACCTCCAACATTAGCAAGTTCTGATTCGGCTACCAACCCCCGGTGCTTCTGCTGGTCTTCGCGTTGCTATTGTTGCTGCTGTTGATTTAGAGCTTCTGTTTGTCTCTCTGCTTCTGTCAGACCGCTCCCACTGGTACCTCTGGCTATCCGGTATTGACCTGGTGTGTATCCTTCTACGCGTCCCCTCCGAAGTGCTAGTACTAAACATGGCGGAAGCTCAATGGGACGCCGCGTTTAGTACTAGCCCCTCGGGGATCAAACTTTTACATACACCCATTTCTATATGCTTCTATATATTAATATACGATATCTTTGACCGCCGAGGGACTAACCTGGTATGTATCCTCCTACGCGTCCCCTCCAGTGCTAGTACTAAACATGGCGGAAGCCCAATGGGACGCCGCGTTTAGTACTGGCCCCTCGGAGATCAAAGTATTATATACATCCATTTCTATATACTTCTGTATATCAATATACGTTATCTTTGATCCCCGAGGGGCTGGTAATAAACACGGCGTCCCATTGAGCTTCCGCCATGTTTAGTACTAGCACCTCGGAGGAGACGCGTATGCAGATACATACCGGGTTAATACCTGGTTATTCTCCATTCACTTCTATTTCTCTTCTTGTGTATTTTAGTATATTTACTCTATTAGCGTTCGTCAGTTTGTCTGAGCCATTTTCAGTTTCTCCAGAATCTCTTCCTACATATTCTCTTCTCAGCTGTTTATTGGACAAGCTCTGTTACGCCAGGGTACGTCCAAACTATAATAAAACATGTTATATACATGTCGGCAACTTACGGCAAACAAGGGGATTCTCACCGCTGATCATGAGTGTTACACCCACGAAAAATATAAGGTTATAAATAACACTGCATACAGCAGGGTGAGCCATTTCCGACTGCTTCCGTCGTTTTCTCTGCTTATTTTATTTTATGTTGTTTTCCTCCTGTTTATTCTATTTTCTGGTGTTTTCCTTGCTTATTCTATTTTCCGTTGTTTTCCCCTTTTGTTCTGTTTTCTGTTGCTTTCCATGCTTTTTATATTTTCCGTTGTTTTCCCTGTTTGTTCTATTTTTCGTTGTTTTCCCTGTTTGTGCTATTTTCTGTCTCTTTCCCTGCTTATTCTATTTTCCGTTGTTTTCCCTGTTTGTTCTATTTTCTGTTGGTTTCCCTGCTTATTCCATTTTCCGTTGTTTTCACTGTTTATTCTATTTTCCGTTGTTTTCCATGCTCATTCTATTTTCTGTTGTTTTCCGTTCTATTTTCTGTTGTTTTCCCTGCTTATTCTATTTTCCGTCGTTCTCCCTCTTTGTTCTATTTTCTGTTGTTTTTCCTGCTCATTCTATTTTCTGTTGTTTTTCCTGCTCATTCTATTTTCTGTTGTTTTCCAAGCTCATTCTATTTTCTGTTGTTTTCCGTTCTATTTTCTGTTGTTTTTCCTGCTTATTATATTTTCCGTCGTTCTCCCTCTTTGTTCCATTTTCTATTGTTTTCCCTGTTTGTTCTATTTTCTGCCGTTTTCCCTGCTTATTCTATTTTAATTCCTTACGCATTTCCCTCCCCCCCCCCCAGACGTCTGCCACAAACTGCCCTCCGCCTTCTCCGAATCTTCCCAAACTATCTTAAATCTTACTCTAAATTGCCCCTTCTTCTTCACCGCCTAACGCTGCTGCCTCCACCAATCACAGCCGTTCGCTGCAGCTTTGTATATCTTCCCTCGGTGTCTCCAACGGCTATTCCATTCTTCTTGTTTCTCATTTATCGGCTTTATTTCTCCCCTGGTTCCTCTGCCTCGCGCCTGTGGCTCGACAAAAGGCCGGTCAAGGCCATTAGAGTCACGGATATGAGAAAATTGGTTTTAATATCGCCTCCGGGAGCCGTAATACTTTTACCGTTTGCGAGCTTAACAGCATCAGCTTTTTTCTTTAGTCTTTTTGGTGTGGTAAATTTAAAAAAATAAGAGAAAAGAAAAAGTAAAGGAAGAGAATGAAGGAAAATAAACAAGTGGTAATGTATGGTCGGCATTTGGCAACGATGTAATCCGACTGTACTCATTTATTGCATTTAAGTGGACTGCAGTTGCTCGTTACCTTGGAGAATAATGTGAGAGAGAGAGAGAGAGAGAGAGAGAGAGAGAGAGAGAGAGAGAGAGAGGAAAGCCGCTCCCTGATCACACCTTTTAATCCAACCATTTATTAGTTAAATTTCAACAGATATTCCACTCCGACGGTGCTCCCAAGCTCTCAAAAGGGAGCACCAGATTTGGCTAGCAACGGTGAGTGAAGCAGTAGATAATCTCTCTCTCTCTCTCTCTCTCTCTCTCTCTCTCTCTCTCTGGTTATAAGGTCTGAAAATTTTTACATTTTACAAAGTATATATGGAATGCATCGTGTTTCCTGAAATGCTTTCAGGAAGTTTTTCTGAGTGACTATTTATAGTAAAGAAATATTTTCGGTATCGATGACTTTTATATTCGTGGATTGAACCCTACTTTTTAATAAGTTCCTACTTTTTAATAAGGCCTTACTCTTTACTCAGTTCTGCTCAGTCAACTAAGACTCTTCTGCCAACCAGGGAGAACAGAACTGCAATCAAGTCTTAGATCGAATGAACCATTCACTGTAATTTTAGCTACATAAATAGACGCCTTCTCACGCACTTCAACGAAGTACAGCACAGCAAGCCTTCATTTCCTAATAGAATTTAGTTCAGCCGAGTTACTTCCTGCTACGTCAGGATATAACGCAAACAAAACACTATTTTCCTTTATCAACCCTTCGGGTAAATCACGTCTTATTTTCTGTATCAAAACGCCTTCATGTAATGATTATGATTTTCTCACATCCTCAGCACGTAGAAATAAAACACATAAATCACACAAGTCATTCAACCAGGTATATTTGGGGACTCTGGAAGATGCAACGTCATTTGTTCCAGAGCCAAGAATAACACAGCTTCCAGTCTCCCCAGAGACACTGGGAGTGATCTGAGTGGAGTTATTAATAATACTCCTGGAACCTATATATTACCATGTCCGGTGTTCTCTTCATGAATATGTATGTAACAATGCTGGTCATGTACCGATGTTTACTAATGCGAGAAATGTCACTTTTATGCCGGTATACTCGAAATGTTAATAAGAAAAATTGCGTGCTTTTATACGCAGCTACAATATGTGGTGGTAAGCTACAACCTCAGTAGTATTTGTCACTGTAATTAGAGAGAATAGAATCTATAAAATCATTAAAGAAAATAGGTTATATACTTTTCTAGCAGCCCTTAATTAAAGTACTGTACAAGAAAGGTTACAAAATAAGAGAGGGAAAAAGCCTTTCTAATGGTCCCTAAAGTTACTGAACAAAAAAGGTTGCACAGTAAGATGGCGAGAAAAATACCATTAATTAATATGAAATACCTGTCCTTCCTGTACATGTGTCACGATATTAAAACGAAGGAAGGATTCTATTACTTAAATCCTTTTTTTTTTTTTTACAAACTCCAAGGCAACGCGAATTAACTCAGGCAGATTACAAGTGCATTCACACTACATAAATTCCTTTAAAGGTTCACAACGAGAGAGAGAGAGAGAGAGAGAGAGAGAGAGAGAGAGAGAGAGAGAGAGAGAGAGAGAGAGAGAGAGACATGAGCACACGATTCGCTTTGTTGGGTTTCAAGAGATGTACTTTGCTTGCTTGCTCAAGCAGGACCAAAGAATCTGACTTGTAATGGTGGTCGGTGATGACGAAGATGATTGCAATGGTTCTGGCGATGGCCAGAGTAAGAGTAGTGCTGCTCCTGAGGAAGTTTTTTCGAATAATAATAATAATAATAATAATAATAATAATAATAATAAGAAGAAGAAGAAGAAGAAGAAGAAGAAGAAGAAGAAGAAGAAGAAGAAGAAGAAGAAGAAGAAGAAGAAGAAGAAGAAGAAGAAGAAGAAGAAGAAGAAGAAGAAGAAGAAGAAGAAGGAGGGATATGCCAGTGGAAATTGTACCCATAATCATAGGAACACTAGGCACGATCCCAAGATGCCTGAAAAGGAACCTGGAAAAACTGGAAGCCGAAGTAGCTCCAGGACTCACGCAGGAGAGCGTGCTCCTAGAAACAGTGCACATAGTGAGAAAAGTGATGGACTCCTAAGGAGGCAGGATGCAACCAGGAACCCCACACCATAAAAACCACCCAGCCGGATAGGATGACTGTGATAGACGCCCCCCCAAAAATAATATTAATAACAACGATAACAATAATAATAATAATAATAATAATAATAATAATAATAATAATAATAATAACTGATGTTTCAAAGGTATTTAACTTGTAGATCCTCCTCTATTCCTCTTATATTCTTTTCGTTTGCGGGTAGATGGAATGTTAATTTTCCAAAGAACATGAAAAGATATTCTGCAGAATATCTTCCCATGTCCTTTGGAAATTTAATATTCCATCTACCTGCAAACGAAAAGAATATAATAAAAAGTATAGAGAAGACTCTCTACAAGTAAAATGTTTTAATAAAACTGCCCTGAAAGACGAAGCCTCCTAAAAAAAAAAAAAAAAAAAAAAAAAAATATATATATATATATATATAAATAAATATATATATATATATATATATATATATAAAATAATAATAATAATAATAATAATAATAATAATAATCATTTTATGCCATATCATCAATAAAACCTGATAGAGTCTTTAATAATACTACAGAGATCAAGATAATGTAATGATAAAACATGTTATAAACACATGTGGGCAACTTATCACATACACATCATAAACATGTTAAACACAAGTCATCGACCATGAGCAGAGAACAAATCTTTGGTGAATTCTGGATAACAGAAAGTAGCATTGGTTGGAACCACGACGATTTTGATGATAACGGCGCTAATGATCGCAGGATAAAGTTGATGATTGATGATTCTGTCAAACCCCGCCATTCTGTTTGCACGAATTTTTGTTGCCAATGATTCTGTCGAGTTGTTAATGATTTTGCTGATAAAAAAAAATCTGCTACTCGTCGACGACACACCTTCCATTTTTGTTGCAGTTTTATCGATTTGTATTGCACCTCTGGTTGCTGTTGGCGCGTTTGTTATCCCTTAGGTTAGTCAACTCGATTTTGCCTACCGATGCTCTTCAAAGAACTTGGCGAAGAGCTTCGTCGATTTGGCTATCAATTCTCCTACGAGAAATTGATGAAGTTTTCTTGGATTTTGCGTACCAACGCTCCTAAGAGAAGTTCGATTTTGCCTACCAATGCTCTTAAGAGAACTTCGATTTAGCCTACCAATGCTCCTAAGAAAAGTTTGATTTTGCCTACCAATGCTCCTAAGAGAAGTTCGATTTTGCCTACCAACGCTCCTAAGAGAAGTTCGATTTTGCCTACCATTGCTCTTTACAGAACATCGATTTTACCAAACAATACTAAGAGAAGTTCAACTTTGCCTACCAATGCTCGTAAGAGATCTTCGATTTTGCCTACCAATGCTCCCAAGAGAACTCCCATTTTGTCTACATACGCTCCTAAGAGAACTTCGACTTTGCCTGCCAATGCCCAAGAGAACTTCCATTTTGCCTACCAACGCTCCCAAGAGAACTTCCACTTTGTCTACCAATGCTCCGAAAAGGCCCCAACGAAACGTTTTCGCCATTAGCTTACAAAACGTTCGGCATATTATCGTTTTTCTTCGCAAACGCACTTATCGAAGATCTCGCAAATCACGCCGATGTTTGTGTTGAGCCGTTGGCCCATTGTTAATCTCCCGGCAGCTGATGAAGCTGTCAGCCTCATTATCGAAGATGCATTAGTCTGATGATGTCATGGGTAACAGTTAATGAGGGGTTGGTGCTTATCTGGGGCCGCTGCTGTTTGTTTTGTAGTTCTTACATTGTTTGTTTGAGAGCTGCTCTATCATGGGCGACTTTCAGTGGTAATATATTCATGTCGGTAATTTCTGTTAAAAATGGGAGAATTTCAGGGTTAATGCATTCATAGTATTGGGCGAAATTCAGTGTTATTACATTCATAATAATGGGAGAATTTCAGTGTTATTACATTCATAATAATGGGAGAATTTCAGTGTTATTACATTCATAATAATGGGCTAATTTCAGTGTTCATACAGTCATAGTACTGGGCGAATTTCAGTGTTATTACATTCATAATAATGGGCGAATTTCAGTGTTCATACATTCATAATAATGGGCGACTTTCAGTGTTGATACATTCATAATAATGGGCGAATTTCAGTGTTATTACATTCATAATAATGGGCGAATTTCAGTGTTGATACATTCATAATGATGGGGGAATTTCAGTGTTATTACACTCATAATAATGGGCGAATTTCAGTGTTATTACATTCATAATAATGGGCGAATTTCGGTGTTGATACATTCATAATAATGGGCGATAATGGGCGAATTTCAGTGTTAATACATTCATGTCAGTAATTTCTGTTAATAATGGGCGACTTTTAGTGTTAATAATTTCATGTCAGTAATTTCTGTTAATGTGTTAAAATAAGCAAGTTAATTATACAATCAACAACGCCTTTTTTTTTTACTAAGAAAAATGATTGGATTCAGCGTTAAAATTATCCCAAAGAAATTTAGATTAAACATCCCCAAAAATAATTCACGGGGATGCTTATTACTAACAGGTTTCAAACTGCACTAGATAAGAATTAAGAAACAGTAAGAATTACGAAAAATATTCAGTGAAGAAAAATTACAACACGAAAATGAAGAAGCCTTAAAACTAAGCATGAATGTAGATGACCGAGCGAGACTATAAATATAAATAATAACTCCTGTCTGCGCAACTAATTTCCCGATAATGATACATTACGTCAAATCACGCCCCCTTCAAGATCATAAATAACAGTTATTTACAACAGACAGAAATAAACTAAGAGCGATGAATAATGAATAACATGAAATCCGAACGTAACTATAAGCTGGTGTAAAAAAAAATGCGATGGGGAGAATTAGGAAATATGGCTTAAGACCACACGACAAATAGAGATGAAGAATGAATGGGAAACGGAAGGCACCGCAGGCAAATGAAGATAAATGGAAGAAGGAAAGGAAGCATGTTAAAAAAGCAACGCCCAGAGACTGATAATAAGAGAGAGAGAGAGAGAGAGAGAGAGAGAGAGAATATCAACTTGCCAATGTACAATTACGGGAATAAGATCCATATCAAAATGTTAAAGGACAAGATATAGGTATCTACACACAGAGAGAGAGAGAGAGAGAGAGAGAGAGAGAGAGAGAGAGAGAGAGAACTATCAACTGCATCGCACAATTACGGATATAAGATGCATATCAAAATGTTAAAGGACAAATAAAGGTATAGGCACATCTTGAGAGAGAGAGAGAGAGAGAGAGAGAGACGCACATCAGCTGGTAAACGGACAATGTACGACTATGGACGTACGATAGAGTGACAATAAAGATACATATCAAAATGTTAAAGGACAAGAACTGGCATAGGCACCTTCAGAGAGAGAGAGAGAGAGAGAGAGAGAGAGAGAGAGAGAGAGAGAGAGAGAGAGAGAGAGAGAGAGAGACCCATATTAAACCGTGGAACACGTATACAGGTGCAGACACCAAGAAAATGAGAGAGAGAGAGAGAGAGAGAGAGAGAGAGAGAGAGAGAGAGAGAGAGAGAGAGAGAGAGAGAGAGATAATAAAAACGATCGACTGAAAAAAAAAAAAAACAGGAAAGGAAAAGTTGTATCAACCCACATAGGGAGTCATGTTTTACAAATTGGATAATGCACGCAGGGAGTTACGGTTGGTAGCTCCGTGGTGGAGGAATGAGAGGAGGAGGAGGAGGAGGAGGAGGAGGAGGAGGAGGAGGAGGAGGAGGAAACAGGAACACCGGGCTAAACGAAGAGAAGGGGGGAATCAAGACAGAAAGAAAAGAGGAGGTTGCATGCAACACAACAAGCTGTTACACCGCATAAAACCACCCTCATGTTGCCTGATTACAGTTGCCTGATTGCATGCTGTTGAACACGCTGCTTTTTTTTTTTCTTTTTTTTTTTTTGCAAGGTGGCCCAAAGAGAACAATACACTTTTAATGCGCGTTACGCATCACGGACAGATATATATTTGTATCTTGCACTCTGGGGCGATTCTCGTTCCATTCGCGTTGTTTTTATGCTGCTCGGCCTCTGGATAAATGGGCGTATTGTAGTCGAGGCTTCAAGGGGAATTGAACTTACACGCACCGCCTTCATCTTCAAAGACAAAACGAGTCGGTTACAATTTTTGCTTTCTTTCAGGAGAACTGACCCCTCTTGACAATTCTATTTTTGCCAGTTCATTAATCAATACGTATAAACACAAAAGAAAGACAAAATGAGTAAGTGAGAATTTTTACTTTCCTCCCAGGAACTTACCCCTCTTGAAGGTTCTAGCTTTGTCAGTTCATTAATTAATACAAATATATATCACCCAATTCATTCCTTTCCTTCAGAACCTCGTAAGGGAATAGAAAAGAATATATACAATTTAGGTCAAAGGCCAAGCTCTAGGACCTATGAGGTCATTCAGCTCTTAAATGAAAATTGAGAGTAAAAGTCTGCAAAGGTGTAACAGGAGGAAAACAACTGTCAGAAAAGGATGGAAAGTAAGATGGAAGAAAGAATATGAATGGAGGTGCGGTAAAAGGAAATGAAAGGGGCTAGGGGTTGCAGCTAGAGGACGGAAGGACGCTGCAAAGAACCTTAAGTAACGCCTACAGTGCACCGCGCGTTACGGCTACTACCCCCCTGCGAAGCTAGGACCCGGTAATAAACTCCAAGGTCTGTAACATGTTCGACCATTTCAATAACATCCGAAGCAGTTATTTAACACCACAAACTCCCTGGACAGGACAAAGCCAAAGACGACGGAGCCGTCCTTGCTTCTCTGTCGCACCCCGTGTCGCGTCCTTTGGGACAAAGGAATAAAGATGTACAGAAAGTGTATTCAGAAGAATCTCTCTTTCTTCCTCTCGTCGGCACATTAAGGAAATTGCTCGGTGACTTAATCAGATCTCATCGTAACTCAGGGAGGGTCACATTCAGAATATTTCCGACCTTAGGCTGGGCTCGAAACGGCAGCCATAAACTACGAGTGAATCTAATTAACTTATCCAAGACATTAGCTTGCATAAAGATGCACAGAGAGAGAGAGAGAGAGGGGAGAGAGAGAGAGAGAGAGAGAGAGAGAGAGAGAGAGAGAGAGAGAGAGAGAGAGAGAGAGAGAGAGAGAGAGAGAGAGAGAGCACAGAGGACGTCCTGAGCATCCTATACCTCATATTCCGAATAATAACTTTAATAATCTAATTCGCCTGATATACGACAGAGCATGATGGATCTGGCGTCACTACACGAAAAAGCAGGAGAACGGTGGAAAAAAAGCCTGACAAACATCCGGGCTTTTGTGAAGGGGGGGATACCAGAGGGGATACCAGAACAAAAATACTGGTGCGGATACAGCGGACAAAAT
>NC_089791.1:25070887-25073387 GCF_040412425.1 Macrobrachium rosenbergii | reverse complement strand
TTTCCTGCGGGGCATTTTTCGTCTTCAGTTTCGGCAATAAATCTTCAATGCACACCCTTCACGAACACCGTATCATTTCACGGTACCGGGGCTTCACGCGAACGCCGTTTGCCCCAGAAATTAAAAGCACTTTTATCTGCGAGCTTCCCGGCAGCAGGTGCTGCGGTTTCTGGTAATGGCGAGCGAATTGCCCGTAATTGGGGGTTCCCGGGGGCGTTTGTATCCTTGGGCATTTGTCATCAGATTCAAATGACCCCGATGATAAGAACTGATCTCTTTCGAGGATTTACTGCCTCTGGAATTTACCGAAGGATGAGGTACTAAGGACGCTTGATTTACTTCGATATGAAAAACAATTTGGGTTGGCAGAAACACAGACTTTACATTAATGACAAAACCGAAATATAAGGTGGGGGGAGGGGGTTATTGCATATGCACAAACAGGCCAATATCAAATCCTTCAACATATGAACTTTGCCCAACTTAGTGACCCGGGTGTACAAACCACATCCTAAACGAAAATTATACGAGAATGCCATTTTAACAAATGTAAATCATTAACTTTGTAAGTACAACCTTGTTAAAAATGTGTCTGAGTCAGCAATAAAATTGTACAAAGCACCAACTATGCATACATTATGGAACAATGTAATGCATAAACATAATCAATGTAATGTTGTCCACAGAAATTAAACTCGTTAAAAAATACCTTATTTAAAATGTTAAACAAGTATGTATCATAAATATTAGTAAAAATTAACCCTTTATATAATATCCGTAACTGTCAAAAGCGGTCTGTATGTATTACTACTGTAATTACAAAGAGCGCAAAAATAAACCGTTCGTTATCACTCCTTTTAATGACTACCATTTATCACATCCACCTATTCTCCTTTCCCCCTTAACTTTCTCCTTGGGCTTAAGTTAGAGGTTAACAAAGTCTTAACGAGGTCCTTTCAGAAAAATTGGATTTGCTAAACCGGCGTCGATGGCCAGAATTGGTGCCTTATCAGTTTTTGGAATTCAATCAATCAATCTTTAGCCTTTATTTGCTTCCTTTTCGTGGCCTATAAATTTTTGGTATTCAATCAATCAATCTTTAGCCCTTATTTACTTCCTTTGGTGTACTCTCAGGTTTTGGATTCAATCAATCAATCTTTAGCCCTTATTTACTTCCTCTGGTGCACTACCAGTTTTTGGAATTCAATCAATCAATCTTTAGCCCTTATTTACTTCCTTTGGTGTACTCTCAGGTTTTGGATTCAATCAATCAGTCTTTAGCCCTTATTTACTTCCTCTGGTGCACTACCAGTTTTTGGAATTCAATCAATCAATCTTTAGCCCTTACTTATTTCCTTTGGTGTACTTCAGTTTTTGGAATTCAATCAATCAATCTTTAGCCCTTATTTACTTCCTTAGATGCACTACCAGTTTTTGGAATTCAATCAATCAATCTTTAGCCCTTACTTATTTCCTTTGGTGTACTTCAGTTTTTGGAATTCAATCAATCAATCTTTAGCCCTTACTTATTTCCTTTGGTGTACTTCAGTTTTTGGAATTCAATTAATCAATCTTTAGCCCTTACTTACTTCCTTTGGTGTTCTGTCAGTTTTTTGAATTCAGTCAATCAATCTTCAGCCTTGATTTCTTTCTTTTCATGGTTTTCCATGACAAATTAAAGCTTTCTCTCTATTCAACTGCCATGATCTCACCCTCAAATTGGATTTGCTTTAATTTTCCTCTTTATGTATGCAGTTGCTTGCTTCTTTGCGAAAGAGTGACGCTGATTGCTTCCAGCCATATGGTAAGGCATTAATTCCTTTATTTGTTTCTTTTAATCAATATTATCTCCCTTTGGTTCTTCAACAAAACCAAGTCTGTTTGGGCAGTCCTGTGCTTCCGGAAGACAACTTAGTTCGTTTTCCGACAATAAGCATAATTGTGCAAATACAGCGGGCTTAAGGAATATACGTTCAGTAGACTTTGTGCTCAAAAGGCCAAGTCTGAACATCTGCGTTGGAAGGAAGGAATACAGGATTCAGGCCAAAGGCCTAGCGCTGGCACCTATGAGGTCATCCAGTCCCTCACTGGATGGGTTGGTACCGTTCTCGGCTTGCACTCTGCTGGGCCCGCGTTCGATTCTCCAACCGGCCAGTGAAGAATTAGAGGAATTTATTTCTGGTGATAGAAGTTCATTTCTCGTTATAATGTGGTTCGGATTCCACAATAAGCTGTAGGTCCCGTTGCTAGGTAACCAGTTGGTTCTTAGCCACGTAAAATAAGTCTAATCCTTCGGGCCAGCCCTAGGAGAGCTGTTAATCAGCTCAGCGGTCTGGTTAAACTAAGGTATACTTAACTTCATCCAGCGCTGAATGGGAAACTGAGAGTGAAGGAGGTTTGAAAGATGTAACAAGAGGAAAACCTCGCAGTTGCACTACGAAACAACTGTTAGAAGAGGGTGGAAAGTATAATGGGAGAAAGAGAATATAAACAGAGGTAC
>NC_089791.1:25045887-25065887 GCF_040412425.1 Macrobrachium rosenbergii | reverse complement strand
GGAATGATAAGCCACATTCATATTACTTGTAGGGTTCTAAATCAGCACATCCGTATAATCAAAACTTTAAGGAATCTTTTGGCGCTATCTCTCTGTGTTATTCGGACATAAATAAATAAATACATACATTCACCATAAATGCATGTATATAATCATAAATGCATATATATACATACATATATATATACATATACTGTACATATGTCTGTGTAAAGTGTATATATATATACATATATATATATATACAAAAAATTTATACATAAGACCTAGGGCACATTTGATGTTTCTCGCCTAAAATTATCTGTATGTTTCATTATTATAAACACCCCTACACATTTAACAAACCTTACTTTTGGTCTCTCAGCCGGGGCCCATGAAACTTTCAGTCATGGCTCGGTGGTGGCCTGTGTTGTTGGCACCTAAAGCTGTGCCAGATGCACGATTATCGCTAACTTTAACCTTAAATAAAACCAAAATAAAACGGTGAAACCACTTAAGGCCAGTGCTAATTTTAGAGTATGGTGGATGTAAGGTCTTTTTAAAGCAAGTTTAAGGCTGCAATTGGTATGTTTGTTGATCTGAGCGTGGATGATTAACATACCAATTTGCAGCCCTCTAGCCTCAGTAGTTTTTTAATATGTGAGGGCGGACAGAAAAAGTGCGGACGGACAGACAAAGCCGGCACAATAGTTTTCTTCTACAGAAAACTAAAAATGCAAGATACTGCCAACACGAGACCCCGCAAACGGCAAGTCTAACAGAAACGACGCAGCAATCGCCTTTGCCTTCAAAAGGATGTCTCTCATGATTGGTCCTCTCTGTCCTACAGGCCTTGTACCAATTCACACAACAGAGTGGCGCCTCACAGGATCCTGGCGCCTCACAGGATCCTGAAACGGACGGATCAAAATGCCCCAGAAAAGTGCCCCGATTATAATGTCCAAGAGGATCCGATCAGCTGATACCTATGGGTTTATACAGCATTTATACAGCACCTGTACATTAAGCGTACATACTAATTACACCGAAGGTGACGCCGTCGCGAGCTATCAAACGGTACTAATGAGAGGCGTGGCCGTCGATATCAATAGGCGCCGAACGCACGATAAGAGAAGCCACGATCCCCTGCACCTTGGCTCCAAGGGTGTGTCCGCCCAGTAAAACAGCGCTTCACTTAAAAAAAAAGGGGGTGGCCATAAGAACCACAGCCATCCATGCACAAAATTGCACCCAGCTCTTGGCCCAGGTGACCGTTCGAAAATCCTCGAACGAAATTAGCGACTCGAAAAAAGTCTGATCGCCGGCATTCACGCGATGTCTCTTCGAAGCAGGCAATAATTCTGAAGCGGGCATTTAGGCAAACTTTGTAATCACCGAGAGATTGGATATCCTTCCAATTACAGTGGTTCGAGTCCCCGCTCGCCTGAGAAAACAAAAAAGAGCGTTCGCGTGATTGCTAAAAATCACCAGCATTTCTCTAGGGTAAATATTTTTAATCTTACTTATAACAGCGTTCTGACTAAGTATTAGGCTATGCACATAGTCTCTCTAAAACGTCTATAATTCTATGGGCAAGGCATGCTGTAAATCAGGTAAATGAAGGGTTCCTAAAAAGGATAATGGCTGCTTTGCAGACTAAGGGGGCAGGCCCGGGCAGCATTTTGGAACCAGCGATCAGAGTGGGCTTTTGGACTATGGGGCACGGAGGCACGTGAGGAGGGGGGGAGGACACTGGCAAGATTCGATTAACATACAGCCGGGATCTGATCCTTTTTTAAGTCGACTTTAAACAAAAACAACTTCAGAGAAGAGTAATGAAGATCAGGAGAGCTTAAGACCAAGGAGAAAATTATAAGTATATGAATCCCTTTGTGATAGCCTCGTTCAACTTTTGAATTTAGCCTTCGACAAAAAGGGTCCTTAGAGAAGACGGATGAAGAACGAGGCCGTTTACCAACGCCGAGAAAATTATATAAATATGAATCTCTCGTGATACTCTGATTATCTTTCTGAATTTCTTTACGATCTCCCCTCGCGTAAAAAGCTGGCCCAGACGATTTCGAGATTAGCGTCTAATAAACCAATCGGGGCAAATGAATCTCGAAGCGACGCCGTGGGCCTGCATGGCCCGTCCACTAAATCACGCAGGACTTGGACGTAAAGGGGACGCTTTTTCTTGAGGTTGAACGAGGTCTTGGGGAAGGGGAGTGGGAAAGGGTGGAGTGGGAAGGAGGGAGGGGAGAGTGGAACGGGGGCGGGGAAGGAGTGGTATGGGGAAGAAGTGGGTGGAAGGAGGGAAGGGAAGAGTGGAAATAGGGAAGGAGTGGAAAGGGGAAGAAGGGGGAACAAGTGAGACGGGGTGGGAGGGGAGTGAAGGATGGGAGGGGGAGTGGGAAGGAGGGGAAAAGCAGTGGGAAGGAAGGAGGAGGGGAGGGGTAATGAGTGGGAAGGGGAAGAAGGGGAAGGGGATGGAGAAGGGGATGGAAGGGGAAGGGGGGAAGGAAGGGAGAAGGAGTATGAACGGGATGAAATGGGGGAAGGATGGGAGGGAGTGGAAGAAGAGGATGGAAGGGGAGGGGGAGGGGAGGGGGGAGGGGAGAGGGAAGATGGGGAGGGAAGTGAGGGAGGAGGAGGGAGGGGGAAGGAGGGGTAAAGCAGGAATGGGGGAAGGAAGGAGGAGGGGAAGGGGAAGGAGTGGGGGGGAGGGGGAAGAAGTCAGAAGGGGTGGAGGGGGGGTAATCAGGGGAGCAGGGAGTGTGAAGGGAATGGAAGGGGAAAGGAGGGGAGAGGGGAGCAGGAAGTGTGAAGGGGATGGAAGGGGAAGGGGAGGGGGGATGAGGAGAGGGGTGGAGAGGGGGATGAGGAGAGAGGGTGGAGGGAAAAAGAAGGAAAGGGGTTGGGAAAAGAGGGATAAGGAGAGGGAAAGGGGGAAGGAGAGGGAAAAGACGGGAGGGGGAGTGTGAAGGCGATGGAAGTGGGAAGGGGGAGGGGGATGAGGAGGGGAAGGGGAGGGGAGGGAGTTGGGAAAGAGGGGATAAGGATAGGGAAAGGGGGGTGGAAGAAGGAGAGGGGAAGGAGTGGGAAGGGGAAGGGGGTGGGGGAGAGACATCCCGGGCCCGTGGGACGTCTCACATTATCCCCTAATGTTCGGGATTACATCTTGACTCCTTGCAGCATCAATTAGCGCCGTGCCTTAATAAAGAGTTCTCGCGAGAGATAGCCCCAATTATTATAAACTCGCGGGCGCGTGGCTTAAGGAAGAAGACTAAAAGGAGGAGGAGGAGGAGGAGGAGGAGGAGGAGGAGGAGGAGGAGGAGGAGGAGGAGGAGGAGGAGGAGGGCATTATGAGCCTCTGATATTAGCTATCACGTCGTGGCGATAAAGCTATCGGCTTTGCTTCTTTACGAATGCAAATTGTACTGGTGGACGAGAGAAGATAATAATGGGGTGATGGTAAAGGAGCATTTATTAAGTGCTTTTGCTTTCGCTCTATCGCGATGATGAACCGCGCAATTGCGTGGAGGATTTTTAAATGGTTAACTCGTGATGAGGAAATTTTACTAATGTATTGGATATCGAGAATCGAAGTGATTAATTTGGACGTACGCAGACAGATTCTCCTATGAACACACATTATTATTATTATTATTATTATTATTATTATTATTATTATTATTATTATTATTATTATTAAATAAACACTCACACATGTATATATATATACTGTATATATACAGAGACATATTTATGCATGTGGTTACATACATATACATAAACACACACACAAACATATATATATATATATATATATATATATATATATATATATATATATATATATATATATATATATATATATATATATATATATATATATATATAATATATATATATATATATGCACATACACATACACATATACACATACACATGTAAGCACAGTAAAACATTATTCGACCTAGGTCACGTAAAGTACCATGTACGGACAAGAACTTTTCAAAAGTCTGACATTTCATAAAAAACATAATTCATCTTATTACTATTTAATTCTATCCTCTAAATTTCTTGGATATAACATGATCTATGGAAATGGTATTAACTCTATCACTCAAAAAAATTTTCAGTCACTATAACCAAAAATATTAAATTTAAGGCTATAATATTTACTTAAAATAATGCCCTGGCAGAATCATAAAATAATTTAAAATTTCAGGCATTAATTTTTACTTAAAATAATGCACTGTCAGAAGCTTACAAAAAAATCAGTACGAAAGGATAAAGTTTACATAAATGATCAGGACTTTGTTGTCATAATTTGCTAAGGTCAAAAGTCCCATCAGGCCGTCCATTTCTCCTAATAATGTTTCAATTCACACACTCACTTGGGCGTACCTATAAAGACACCGCGAGGCGACTTCCTTCGTATACAAAATATTTACTGTTATCACAGGCTTCATCTCTGAAAACCCAAGACCACTTCGGATGTATTTTTTTTTAGCATTCCCTCCTTCACAGAGAGTGCTCTCAGTATCACCGCTCAATCGACAAATCCCCTAACGTCCTCATCAAAGAAGAAGAAGAAGAAGAAGAAGGCGGAGGAGGAGGAGGAGAAGGATGAGGAGAAGAACAGGAGGCAGAAGAAGAAGAAGAGGGAGAAGGAGAAAATTAAGAAGAAGAGAAGACGAAGAAGAAGGAGAAGAAGAAGAAGAAGAAGAAGAAGAAGAAGAAGAAGAAGAAGAAGACTAAGGAGGAGGAGGAGGAGGAGGAGGAGGAGGAGGAGGAGAAGAAGAAGAAGAAGAAGAAGAAGAAGAAGAAGAAGAAGAAGAAGAAGAAGAAGAAGAAAGAGAGAAAGAAGAAGATTTGGCACAATCATCTCCAATTGTAATCAACGGAAAGCCTGTCAATCAAAATGCTGTTTCGCTAACCCGCTCACTATTTTTTATTTTTTTTTTTTTCAATTTTGCTCAACGAGCACATATGCAATATAGCGATAAGTTCTTGAGTCCGTATGCAAATTTGGCTTCGGACTATGATCGGATGAATGATTGAAGGATGAAATTCAACCGAACGAAAATTTATTGTAAATTTGATTCATTTCGTTACGTAAGACTGACGACTCTAACTTTTGGACAGATAAAATATCCTTCTGGGATCGCCGTTGCTTTTATGTTCACCCGACTGAGCGACAGGCGAATGAATTCTGCTAGTTGAGAGAGAGAGAGAGAGAGAGAGAGAGAGAGAGAGAGAGAGAGAGAGAGAGAGAATCTTCAGCATGGTGAATCTAAAAATCAATCTTTATCAAAAATATCATTACAAACATCAATATCATACACAGAACTAAAACAGAGAGAGAGAGAGAGAGAGAGAGAGAGAGAGAGAGAGAGAGAGAGAGAGAGAGAGAGGTGGATCTAAAAATCAATCTCTATTAAAAATATCATTACAAAACATCACTATCATACACAGAACTAAACCAGAGAGAGAGAGAGAGAGAGAGAGAGAGAGAGAGAGAGAGAGAGAGAGAGAGAGAGAGAGAGAGAGGTATATCTAAAAATCGACCTTTATCAAAACATCATTATAAATATCAATATCATACACAAAACTAAAACAGAGAGAGAGAGAGAGAGAGAGAGAGAGTATAAGAATACTTCAACATGTTAAGTCTAAGACTGATATTTATCAAAATTATTATCATTAGAAACATTAGTTTCAAATACAGAACTAGAACTGAGAGAGAGAGAGAGAGAGAGAGAGAGAGAGAGAGAGAGAGAGAGAGAGAGAGAGAGAGAGAGAGAAAAGAGAGAGTATAAAATTTCAACATGGTAAGTCTAAGACTGATATTTATCAAAATTATCATTAGAAACATTAGTATCAAAATACAAAACTAGAACTGAGAGAGAGAGAGAGAGAGAGAGAGAGAGAGAGAGAGAGAGAGAGAGAGAGAGAGAGAGAGAGAGAGAGAGAGTATAAGAATACTTCAAAATGGTAAGTCTAAGACTGATATTTATCAAAATTATCATTAGAAACATTAGTATCAAATACAGAACTAAAACTGAGAGAGAGAGAGAGAGAGAGAGAGAGAGAGAGAGAGAGAGAGAGAGAGAGAGAGAGAATAAAAGACTCCAACATGGGAAATCTAAAAATCGGAGAGCTTATGAAAAAAGTAATCGTTATGAACATCAAAATACAAAACTAAAATAAAAAAAACTGCAAAACAAAATACTGAATTGTAAATCGAGACGAAAATGAGCGGTACTTGGGAAAATATCGCCCAGATTAAAGGTAATAAACGTATATGAACAAAGAGCATTAAAAAAGGAGTCGACCCGATAATTGGCCATTAAGTGCATTATTTATGAGGGCGGTATTCCACAAGGGGCGTGATTGATCCTCTCCTCGCATGCAATCAAAATTTGCACCATGTCTATCAACATTTCCTGTTTGTTTTTACCTCCACTACCACTGTTACGAATATTTCCATCAAGAACAATCCCTCATAAAGAAAAGCTCGATCCTGGATCACCAAGTCCGAATCTGACGAAAACTTTATAGACTTAGAAGACTACCTCAATGTTTTTCGCAAGCGTCATAATCTAAAGTGATCAAGAATTGGTTACTTTTAATGCTTAGTAAAAAGGGGAGGCGGCCATGAACATTCATCATTGTTGCTCAGGTCATTTTCAGCCTCAATCCATAAGACTTTCTAATACCTGCACTCAGGTACACACACGTACACACACAAACACGCATGCACACTACACACACATACACACACACACACGTGGTTCTCACACACAAACCGCTCTCCCACAATTTTTCTAGTCGATTGAGTTGCGTCATGGACTTCAGTAAATCACGATTATGTTCAAGAATTCTAGTAATTTTCAAGAAAAAATTATCATCTCTTCTGTGAGAGGTGAGGAAACGGGCAGTTTGTGGCGCTTGTTACTGTTTTAAATTTTAGTAAAATATAAACCGAAGGATATTTTGGAGCCATTCGATTGGTTTGTGATTTGTGATTTTATGAAATTTAGGCTGTCAAGCCAAGCACTGGTGGCACTTTCGGCCATTCAGCGGTTAAGACAGTGAAAAAAGGGACTTGGCGTGGTTTTAGACAACAAGATAAAGAACTCCAGAATGTAAAGGAAATGAAGTACATTGATCTAAAGGTGGCGCTAAGAGAAAACCCCTACATTTGTACCAAGAAGTAATTGTCAGAGATGTTGGACAGCAAGGCAGAAGAAAGTACGTGGAAATAGAGAACTTCTTGTTTTCCTAAACTTTTTGTAGCAGGAGAACTATTTAATATCGACCTTACGTAGGCATGCATGAGTGATATTCAGAAGATCTTATTAAATTTCAACTCCAGATCTTATTCGTGACAACGGACTGAGCTGAATATAGTTGAATAAGAATAATTCAAAATAAACTATAAAATAACCAACAATCCTTCCAGCTGCATTCACATGGAAGCATAACTGAAAACTAGGACTGGCTTTAGTAAAATACGATTCATTCACCTTTACACCTTCACATGAACGCTTTACAGAGATAAAAGTAATTAAAAATTACATAAGATTCATACACTTTTAAAGGACCCTTTACAGAGCTAAAGGTAATTCAAAACGACATTCAAATGGGT
Organism: Macrobrachium rosenbergii; assembly: GCF_040412425.1. Taxonomy (NCBI): domain Eukaryota; kingdom Metazoa; phylum Arthropoda; class Malacostraca; order Decapoda; family Palaemonidae; genus Macrobrachium; species Macrobrachium rosenbergii. The sequence goes on along the minus strand of NC_089791.1, from coordinate 25,058,248 downwards.
GACATCGCATATCACTCAGAATGCCAACAGGAATCTATAAAAGTTCGGGCAACTACTGACTTAGAGAAAGCGATTGCCCATAACAGTTATAGCAATACGAAGCGTAATTGTCCAAATTCATTCTTATGGAGATAGTGGCGGTTGTAGTGGACAGTTGTGATTTCCATGCAGCAAAGACAGAATATTGGCACCTTCTCCATTTACAGCATAACTTTTAAAGAGTTAAAGTACTGAAAGATAAAAACACTTGGTCGAAAAGTAGTTGAAATACAGTTGCCTCTTGCACCAAAGTTTCTTTTGTGGAGTCGAGCCTACGATACCTAATATAAAAAAAAAGAAATGTAGTAAAACTGGGCCAGAAATCCAATTTCAACTGTGCCTGACATTACAATACTTCTTTGCAGAGAATTATGGGTTCTGATGTGTAGTCTAAGGTACAGGCCTAACATTAAGCTATCTACAATTAATTCTTCCAAAATCAGAGTCGGCCATTCGGGTATGAAGAAATAAATACAAAAGTTTATTCCATAGTAGTAGTATTAAAGTAGTTCAACCAGACTACTGAGCTGACTTCCAACTCTCATATGGCTGCCCCGAAGGATTAGAATAAAATACCAGGTCTAGGCCTGAAGCCAAGCACTGGGACCCAATAGGTCACTCACTACGATGATCAACGAATGAAAATGAAATTAAACACTGCACATAAGTGCATGTTCTCATATTGTAACACATACACGCAATAAATGCATTCACTCATGCTTCCACACTAAAAACAAGCATTTCCGTGCAAATGTCGCCCTATATGGGTATGATATTCATAACAGAAATCATCCCTTCGAGAGAAAATAAAACACAACAGTAACAGGTTGCCAATGTCATACAGACTGGTGGGTAAGATGGAAGTATAAGTTAGGGCATCAAGGTCAAAGTGCAGACATAACTTAAGTAAGTTGTCTGACAGTGAGTTTGGAAAGCTGAGAGCCTCTCTGTGTCCTAGACTGGCCTTTGAAGAAGCGAGCTGTTAATCAAAGTAAAAGACAATATATTAATTTTCAATGCATACAGGATCTAGGTTTGTCAGGGCTCTTAGGATATAAAGATTTGTCTGGGTTCACAGCAGAAAGCCAAGCAATAAAAGTAGGTTTATTTATGGCAAAGCAGAAAATACGGAAGGAACTACAAAGAATAAATTGCTAAGAAAATAATGTTATAAAGTCTATGCCACTCCAAAGGTGGCAAAAAGTAAACCATTCTCGTCTCCAATGAAGAATAATATGGATGATGAATTTCTGAGCTATAAGCTGAGTGATCAGTAGAAGGTAAAAAGTTGTAAAATGAAAATGTGTAAACTTAAACAAAGATGTGACCGTTCGAGGAATACCGCAAATTGAACTGAATACACAATTTAGACCACAGGCCAAGCACCGGGTCCTATGAGGTCATTCAGCGCTGAAACGGAAATTGACAGTAAGAACGTATGAAAGGTGTAACAGGAGGAAAACCTCGCTGTTGCGCTATGAATCAATTGTTAGGAGAGGGTGGAAAGTAAGATGGAAGAAAGAGAATATGAAAGGAGGTACAGTAAAAGGAACGAAAGGAGTTGCAACTAGGGGCCGAAGGCATGCTGCAAAGAATCTTAAGTAATGCATGCAGTGCACCGCATGAGGTGCACTGACGGCACTACCACTCTGCGGGGGAGGAATACCTCAAAAGAAGGTAAACATAAAACACAAGTGAAATAATGCTTTGAATCTACGGCATTTTTTGAGGGGTGGAAACGAGTTAACACATTCTTTCTACAGACATTATATTCTGAGTATTATATTTGCAAAAAAAAAAAATAAATAAATAAAAACTGACCAGCTGTGTCAAACAAGTAAATAAAAGTGTCCATGATAAAAAAAAAATTAATAAAGGAAAATAAAGTAAAAAAAGAGAAACATTTTCAATAACAAAATCGAATACAAAGTTACTGTCACTAATTTTAAAAGAGATATGATATTCTAATCTCAGGGCGAATAAAAACCAAATGCTTATTTCCAGGGCACCAAACATCTGCAACTCGCATGTATTAACGTCACACGGCAAAACGAATGTTTCTTAAGAGAGGAATTTGTAACGAAGACTATCCCGCTTTCAAAATCTGATATGCAGAATGAACATTCTTTCAGTGCACATTCCCCCGCTGATAATATAATAATAATAATACCGAACTTTCTCCCAGGTATATAAATCTGAAGGGTAAAATATGAGTTCGGGTACCAATAAGGCCAGGAGACTAATAGCGAATGTAGTCCGGCATAATCCATCAGGAAGGATTGTTCTTGGTCGACGTATAAGGCTCTGCTCACAAGCTTTTGACATTAGCGACTGGCTGCCTGGTCCTGGTCCTGCCGGTCATGACCAGGGCGACATGGTACCCTCGTGTCTCTTACGAAGATGGCGCCTGTCCATTTTCTATTGGGCCAACAACCACGAAGCCTAACGTCAGAGTCACCTCATTATCAGTCGTTCGGACGTCACTCTCGTCGCTGGCTGTCTCTCCGTCATTTTTCGTGGTAGGGAGCCGAGAGCTGGGAAGAAGATGAGGCCTGTTTGTATAATGATCTTTATCAGGGACGGGGAGGGTGACAGCGGACATTAGCAGCAGTGAGCTTTTGTTTGAATCTAGATAACCGTCTCTGGCGGGGTTTTAATAAGTCATTTCGTGTTAGCATAAGTTTTTTTTTTTTTCAATGTCCTTAAAGAGATGGAGCTGTCTTAGAAGGGGTGTGATTCTCTCTCTCTCTCTCTCTCTCTCTCTCTCTCTCTCTCTGGTTATTTGTTAATATCACAATTTACTTTTCACTATAAGGCGAATCCAACATGTGCGACAGTTGGCCTACAAAACCCCTAAGTATTCTCTTGTCCCATTACTACACATTTTTGTGATTCATAATCAACGAAGCTACATTGAGATTACACACATACACGTATATGTGCATATGCATATACATATGTATATGCATATACATATATACTGTATATATATATATATATATATATATATATATATATATATATATATATATACACGTGTGTAATCTCAATGTGTGTATATATACATATATAATATATATATATATTATATACAGTAAATTATCTATATATACACATATGCAATATACATACATACATACACACACATATACATATATTATGCTATATATATATACAGGTATATATATATATATATATATATATATATATATATATATATATAATATTAAATGGTAACTAACATATATGTATAGAATTATGTTCATATCAAAAGACAAGGTAAATATTAAATGAAACTTTTAAAAAGTTCACTGATAAATTTTAAAGCATGATGGTGTCTCAGCGTCAACTTACATCAAATCTCTCAATTAATTCAAATTAGCTTCAAATACTTTAATTACCTCTCGATGATTTCTTATTAAAATTTTTACAGGATTGTGTTCAAGAAATCGTCTGTCCACAAGTTTGGAGTAGAAATAAGAACCTTTAAAAAAAATAAGTCTTTTTGTTATTAAACAAAATCAATATTTATGGGATAACGTTCTGAATATGATAATGACCCAACCTGACATCACATGGACAAATTTAAAATTTTTACAGGATTATGTTAAAGAAATCCTCGTCTGTCCACAAGTTCAGAGTAGAATAAGAACCTTAAAAAAATGAGTCTTTTTGTTTTTAAATAAAATAAATATCTATGGGATAACGTTCTGAATATGATGATGACCCAACCTGACATCACGAGGACAAAAAAGGGACAAAAAAGGGAAAAAAAAAAAGAAACACGACGTGAGCACAATGAACCAGCGCGCAGGGGAGTAGGCAGTGACCACAGCTCAGCATCCCATCAGACAAGAGACGCGTCACCTTCTGATCCTTAATAGATCTCTTCTCCTTCTGTCGATCTACCTATACGGCGTCTCTTTGTCAACCCGACCACTTGATCTTGTTACGTAGATCCCCTTCGCCACCAAATCGTCCCTCTCGCAGATTTATCGAAGCCGGTAGGTGGTCTGGAAGTTTGGGCGCTCGATAAGAAGTTGTAACGGCGACGCCATACAACGCGATGTGTCAATGGCGAACAAATTTCGCGGACGACAGCGGCCGATTGCCAGTGGAGAAAGAAAGGGCATATACCCCATCGAAGATAAGAGTTAAATGCCACATCAGTGCACCGCGTACCTCATAAATACCAGATCCTCTCTTGATTCTGTCTTGCGTGATTGTGTGATTCTGTCATAAGCGATCGAGTGTGTTTCATAATTACAGCCACACTTTTTTTTTTCCCCCCCTATTTCCGATATCTAATTTCTAGGTGTCATTTCGTTCATATACCCGTTAAAATAAATCAAGTGTATTTTCACTCTCGTTTTGGTGATGTTCCTATCTTCGATTTATTGAACTGAATAGAGAATTTAGGCAAAAGACCAAACACTGGGACCTATGAGGTCATTCAGCGCTGAAATGGAAATTGGCAGTAAAAGGTTTGAAAGGTGCAACAGGAATAAAACCTTGCAGTTGCACTATGGATCAACTGTTAGGAGAGGGTAGAAAGTAAGATGAAAGAAAGAGAATATGAAAGGAGGTACAGTAAAAGGAACGAATGGGGTTGCATCTAGGGGTCGAAGGCACGCTGCAAAGAAACTTAATGCCTACAGTGCACCGCATGAGGTGGACTGAAGGCACTAACCCCCCCTAAGGGATATCTTCTATCTATCTATTATCTGTCTATTTCTGTCTATCTATCTATTATCTGTCTATTTCTATCTATTTTCTGGCACTGGCGTATTAGTTTTAAACTGATTAAGTTAAAATTGACCTACTAATACTTATCAAAGTTAAATAGAGGAAATCTGAAGAGTTGATTTTATTACTGCTGAGTCATCACCGTTTTAAAGCAATTTACCGAAAGGAAAAATTATCTTTAATGCCAATCAGAGATTTAAAATCTACATTCACAATCATCTATATAAGGAAATCTCTGTTCTTACTATTTAAAGAGTTGCAAATCTGTCTTCACGGGAATTAAAAAGTCAAAGATCTATATTTATATAAGGTAATTAAAGAACTGAAAAAAAAATTTTTTGCGATCATTTAAAAAACTATTTTTCCCATCATTTAAAAAAAAACTATTTTTGTGATAATTTAAAAAAAACTGTTTTTGCGATCATAAAAAAATATTTTTGCCATCATTTAAAAAAACTATTTTTGCAATCATAAAAAAACTGTTTTTGCGAATATTTAAAAAACTATTTTTGCAATCCTAAAAAAACTTTTTTGGGATCATTAAAAAAACAATTTTTGCCATCATTTAAAAAAACTGTTTTTGAAATAATTTAAAAACTATTTTTGCGATAATTTACAAAAAACTGTTTTTGTTATCATTTAAAAATAACTACTTTTTCGATCATTAAAAAACTATTTTTACGGTCATTAAAAAAACTATTTTTGCGATCATTTAAAAAAACTGTTTTTGAGATTATTTAAAAAAACTATTTTTGCGATAGCTAAAAACGTATTTTTGCGATCATTGAAAAAATTTTTGATCATTTAAAAACTATTTTTGCGATTATTAAAAAAACTATTTTTGCCGTCATTAAAAAAAACTATATTTGCGATCATTACAAAGACTATTTTTGCGATCGTTTAAAAAAAAACTATTTTTGCGACCGCTAAAAAAATATTTTGCGGCCATTTCAAGAGTTAAATTCTCTCTTCGAAGTGATTAAAAAGTTGGAAAAATTTTCCACAGCCAACTGCAAACTTAAAAACGATCTTTTCAATCATTTGCACTGCTGCAAAACAGCCTTCACTACTAGATGAAAGTCAATAAAATGGTCTACTGAAGTCGTTAAAAGTGTTTGAAAATCTTTCCCCGCTTTCTTGTAGCTATAATCAAGCATCAAGCAATGATATTAGGAGTTATATTAATCTTTTCAATGCAATCAAACTATGGCAAAAGAGTTTAGTAAAAGACTGCCATATTTACCTATTGCTGTGAGAATTAACACTAGTACAAAACACTAAAGGTACCTAGGTATCAGAACCGCCCAAAAAATTAAGATTTCAATGAATAATTTTCATTTTGTTACATATTACTATCAAAAGCAAAACAAGCCTTAATTCCCTTTCCTTCCACCGGAATTTCATGAAAATTGCCAAGCCAAACAGTTTCTCTGAGAGGCACACTAAGCAAAATATTTCATATTTTCTAGTTTGAATGAATACGTACATTTTTTTTAAACGATCCCTTTTATCAAGATAAAAAAAAATAAAATAAAACAGAATTCATCTATCATGGCAAATGAATACTTCCTCATGTAAATGAGGGAGTATTCATTTGCCAGTATAGATGCCATGATAGATGAATTCGATTTGCATTTGAGGATGGGAGATTGTCGTACGTTTATCAAAAGTATAAAGAATTCATGTAAATGAATTCTTTATACTTTTGATAAACGCACGAGAATCTCCCATCCTCAAATGCAAATCGAGCGCTCAGTTTTTACAGAATATAAATTATATACAAGGTTTTTTCACGTAGCAAAGAAGGGATTGTAATCATTTCAATTCTCATTCCGTGCTCTTTGGATAACGATTTCCAATCTTCACCTTTATCCCCTTTCCTCTTGTAAATGGTGAGAGAGAGAGAGAGAGAGAGAGAGAGAGAGAGAGAGAGAGAGAGAGAGAGAGAGAGAGAGGGCGGGGGTAGGGTAGGGAGGGGGTGAATCGCACCTGTTCCTAGCTCAATGAAATAAGCAATAAAAGGTTACGACAGACAGGAATAAACATTCACGTACCTTTTTAATAAACAATACAAGATGGAGTCTTACTCGTTCCATACTCTTAAACATTACACTATTGGATATAATATGCAAGCTTGGGAACATTGACTAATAAATATTCTGAGGTATGTATGTATGTATATAATTAAAGCCAAAAACTCCTCGACAAGGAAATAAGTAATCAAGTATATATATTGCAGGAAGTGTATTCTAATTCCGCGGTTATTTCACGTCGCAGATGGAAGACTGGCGTGAGAAATGTCGGGTAAACAATGCTTAAGAACATGTGCTATGTTATGTTTAATTTTCTTGAGTGAAATCACTTTGAGTTTAATTTTTTCTGCGAATTATTATTATTACTACTAGTAGTCTTTCACTGATACTTCTGTTTTTCATCTTGGATAATTGTACATCAATATTTACCATTTATTATTTTCTATATATGAATTACGTACTTGTCCCAGTTCCGTGAAATATTAATAAAGAAAACGAGTTGGCGCTAAAATAATTTCCTGTCGATTTTTTTTTTCCATGATTTGTTGATATTCCATTTTCTGTTCCCGTTTTCTGTGTTCCCTTCTGCAGGAGCAGAGGAAACTCCAAAGGGGCTAAAATTTGGAAGACCCCGGAGTGTCCCTTAATGAGGGGACGTAATGTCTCCTCAGATAAATGGTTATTGTCTCTTCTGGCTCATTTAGCTATGAGTATTGGGTCTGCGTACGTTGCAGAATATTGGAGAATGCTCGCAAATGCGTGCAATGATATCGTTTTGGTTTTATGCCCTCAAAGCTTTCGGATTAAATATTTCAGACGCGCTTGGTCCAAGTTCTGAATCGTCTGAGGGGAAAGGAAAATGTCATCTCTTGGCGAGAGAGAGAGAGAGAGAGAGAGAGAGAGAGAGAGAGAGAGAGAGAGAGAGAGAGAGAGAGAGTGGCGGCTGATTATGCAGAAGACAAATACTCTTATCTTAGTAATTTCAGTAACAAATTTGCTAAAACTTGATGTGTTCGTAAGTGTGGGGTCTGAAACAATGACCCCAGACTTACGAACACAGCAATTTATTTAGGTTTCGGTCTCAACCATAAAAATAGCATCTTCTTCACTATGGTAAAAAAAAAAATATATCACAGACATTACAGTACACGTTTCTAAGAAAGCCAATCATACACCGTTGTGTTATTAAGACAAAAGGCATTTACCTTTTGCGACCTTTGCAATTGCTTAGCTTGTATCTAATCGTTGAACCTGAGCTAAAACTCAAATTGCCGTGCAGCAAAAGTAACAGATATAGTTAACAAAATATTTATTATAGTTAAAAAAATATTCATTATATGTTCGCCTAGTTATAACGTAATTAACAAAGGCATTATACCGTTTTGCTCAATAGATTTCAAAGTAAAGCAAATGCAGCCAAGATTCAATAGTCAACAAGATTTAAAAACCTTTTACCCCAGTAAATCTAACAAAAATGTTTTTAAACAATTCTCCGCCATTTTTTTCTCATTAATATATAAATATAATATAAATATATACACATATATAAAATATATACACACACATTTATATATATATATATATATATATATATATATATATATATATATATATATATATATATATATATGAATAATGAGAAAAAGAGAGTGGGGACTGTATCAAAAATTTAATGTTAGATACTGAGGCAAAACTTTTAAAACGTAAAGAGTAGTGAATCTTAGTTGCAATATTTTACTTAAAATTTATTCAACGACACGGTATATATATGTATATATATATATATATATATATATATATATATATATATATATATATATATATATATATATATATATGCATGAATATTTCCATCGTAGTTTTAGAAGTTAATTTCTTTGAAAACCCAATACTGGTAGCCATGCAAATTCAAATGTTGGTGCTGCCTTCGTATAGACATTGGGATAGCTTTTGAGTTACGGGCAATATAAACTTCAATTGTTACCCTTTATTAATCAGAGAACCAATTGGTATTGCTTCTAAAGTTAAAGCATGCACAATATTTAAATTACAAAACACCGTGCCAATTACTGGTGTTCATCCAAATCTCATAATCATTATTGTTAAATCAAAGCTAAAATATTTATTAATAAAAATATGCCAAATAAAAATTTTTTGGTTGTTAGGCCACCAGGAGTAATAAATATTTTTGCTAAAATAGTAATAATTATTGATTTCTCGTCCAATAACAACTATTTTTGGGACAAATGACACAGTTTCCATATTCAGTAGGTCACATATGAAATAAAATACCGGTCCTCTTATTAAGCTTTTAAATCCAAAAATAACTCATTGCAATTATTGCAAGCTGAAACTCAACGCATGTAGTGTTAAGCCTAAATCAACAACGTCATATCTGAAAGTATTTTAGTTTTAAATATAGTTCAGAAATCATGAGTGATACGACATGCATTGCCAAATCTATTCCTTATTTGAGCGTTCATAAAATCCAGAACGAAACACAAAACGGAATCCATAACCCGTCAGCGAGGCGCTAGAAGGTATGGCAGAGTATATATAACCTGGAGGGAGTTTTTAAAACATATGTTGTCTCCTCAAATAATTTCGAACTTTTATTTCGATCTGACAGGGTGCCCCACAAAAAGCCAGGAAATTTGGTACATCTTATTTAATTACTGGAAACAGAAAATGGTTGTTATCAATAGAAACATTGTTAAAACTTGATAACTGCGGCATCCAAGAATTAAGGAAAAAGGAATTAGAAAATTTATGTTAGTTAATTTTTTTTACTTCATTGGTAAATTAAAATAAATGGTAACATACATCATGTAAATCTAAAATTTCCTTGTTTTTTGTGGGGCATCCTGTAGTTTCAATTTTGAACGCTCTCAATTCAACCGGTCCATACATTAAAAAAAATAATAATAATAATTAAAATAATAAATTGTTCATGAAAAAGTAAAACATGATGTGTTTCCCGCAGTTCGTACCTGCCACTCCTGGGACAAGGCAACAGAAATATTAAGGAGGCAGAAAAACCGTTTCGCGCTGTCATAAGCCGAGAATGAACGCAGCCTGCCTCCGACTCTTCCCTGGCCCCATCTCTGAGAAGAATGACAAAACAGATCCATTGTGTTGTCTACTCAATAAGCCAGACTTATACCTTGTTCTCTGACGTACCCATGACCACTGAATGGCGACGGACACACGCACGAACACATGACACTCCTCTCCAGCGTTTATCCCTTCTCCAGATTTATGAGATGAGGATGAAGCTGTACATGGGAAAGTTGATTACCAGCAAGTTTATAAATTGCAATGCAATATGCAAAATAGCATAAGAACTTCCATGTCTTATTGCAACTGAAAAGCATCCTAAAAAAGAACAGGCATACATAAATTAGATAAACGTTTTTGTATATGAAAAATCAATATATTTATTGCAGATGACCTTAAGGCATTGAAAGGTATCTTTTTCTTGTTGAAAATTAAAGTAAATATTGGGAAGATGCTGATCGTTTTACCCTACCGGTTAGCTATTAAAACCCTTCACATGTTTTCGGAATATTGACATCTTCACAGAACAACATATGATGAGGCTGTTCTCAACTCGCATTCGTCAATCAGCGACCGATTGATATCCACCTGGCGTCGCAAAACGCATTGGTCGCTGACTTTCAGCGATCCAGCCGAGTATTCGATCTCCTCTTACGATCGCTCAGAGTCGAAGGTTTTATTGGTCCTCCCAAGAATTTTTTTTCTCTTTTCTTTTTTTTCGTACCGTTCCTCTCCTGCAGAAGAAATCTCTTCCTCCCTAGCGTCGTCAATTATCAACGCTTGAAAGATGATTGGCGTGGAATTCCATCCATCAACGTTGCGGGCGCACGTTCGGCGTTGCCACGCCGTTCTTGTGTCGCAATTATATCGCAAGATTTTCGATGCTCGCAGATACACAAGACTTCGAAACAGCTTTCAATCTGGACTAATAACTGCTACGGATTTCCCACTCCTGCCTTTGTTATCGCTAAGAGGCTTTCCCAAAGGAATGAAGAGCACAGTGGTAACTTCCGGTTCGGTCTGGTAAAGCTTAACTGTCGGTTATTATTGAAGGAGATTCTAGCGGGAGTGAAGAGCCAAAGGTAACACGGCCCGAGGTCATCTTGAGAAACAATAATGCATGCAGTTGCTCGTGGGTGGAACCCCGCAAGGGGAGGAGCGAGCGAGCGAGCGAGCGAGAGGGATTACTTATTAGTCCTGTTTTATGATAATACGGTGAATTACAGAGAATCACCACAAGGGCGTGCGTGACAGCTTGCAGATGAAAAACAAGTTTTGTTTCAAAAGCAGATGAATCAGCATTCATGGGACGCCCTCTGTCCTCCACCACCCTATACACATCACAACCTCCCCCCTCCTCCCAGAGTCACCATTTTTCCATGAACCCCCTCCCTCCCACACCCCTTCCCCCTGGAACCCGAAGGTTGGAGCCAGGCTCTGAAAGGCATCACCGTCGTAGCTAATGATTCCTTCGCCCATTTGAAAGTAAAATTCCTTGCGTCGAACCTTATGGAAATGCGATTTAAAAGATTTTGCAAATCTGACAAGGATTTGCAGATTCCAGGCTCAAGGCGTTTCGCAATAACAATTTCTCCCTTTCTCAGTCAAAGAAATTAAAGAGGTTTGGAAGAGAATTCGACCCTTTCGACTGTTAATTCATTGTGTTTCATCTGTTTGAGTTTTGTTATAAACGTCTTAGCTGTTTTATATGTATTTCAAGTATATCCTAGGGTCGATTACATTCAACATTCTTACCTTAAAATATTACTCATTTCTAAATTTCAAAGTTTGTATCCTTTCATGAAAAAATAAAAATCTTTCCCCTTTCGCTCTGTGTTTAAATCAACGTCTCTCTTAAAGGACCTTTTTTCCTTCCTTAGGTAAGGGAGACGATTAACTCTCGAAAGGGGAATATTCCCTCAGTTTAAGAACTAAAGGACACCCAATCCTACCCAGCAAACAAGAAGCGTCTAAACGGCCGCATGAAAGCAGGAGATCAAGTGGCCATTCAGAGTTAGTCTCTCAACCTGTTCGATTCCTTTCAACGACTCCACCAAACATTTGTACGCACATAATGATTACCCGGAGGACGCACTTACTTGCCTTGGTGGTGCCTTTGTCCGGGGAACTCGATCCCGAAAGACGATAATGAACGCACATACGAGACGAGGCAGCAATCGACTTTTCATTCATACTCAGTCAGACGCATCTTGTGAGAGGTCCGTCATCAATGCTCCTTTCTGCTTCTTAAGCCACAAAAAAAAAAAAAAAAAAAAAAAAACTAATAGAAAATAAAAAAAAAAAAAACCAGATCCTCTTTTAGATACTTAGACGCAAATCGCTTTGGATTCTAATCTCCTTTCGGCCCTCTCTTCAAAAGCCGCTTTTACTGCCAGTGCCTTCTATTCTCCCATCACCGGCTTTTATGCCAGTTCCTTGTTTGGGATCTTTCAATGATGGCCATTAGACGAGGATTTGGGCTGCCT
>NC_089791.1:25040887-25043387 GCF_040412425.1 Macrobrachium rosenbergii | reverse complement strand
AAACCCTAACTGGAAACATCCGTGTGTCAGGAGAAAAGCACACATCCGTTTTCCAGACGTCGGCTATTAGTTAAGCACATATCAGCCGTTTGTATAACGTGTTTCGGGATCCACATAATATTATGCCCCGTCACAGAACGTCGACAACTAAATGAAAAAAGAAACGAAGGAGAGGAAATGGAAAATAAAGCATAATTAGCAATTCTGAAATAACTCGCGTATTTGGTCGTGAATTCCTGACCTCGGCGTTTTCTCCGTTGCGTTCGCAGGTATTTCGTTTATATTTATCAACGTATATATACATTATTATTATTTTTATGATGTTCTTTTATTAATAATTTTATCGATCCGTTCACGTGAATTTAATTTATATTCAATACCGTATAGAATTTAAATTTTTTATAATGTTTTATTTATTCATCTGTCTCGAGCTGACAGCTATTTTAATATTGTTTTCCTTCATTTTTTTACTTCTAAATATTCGCCATTGAAAGTTTAATGGCTACTGCTTCATCAATTTTGCATATAATTTAAAAATAAATCTGAGAAATATCGGTGAACAAAATTTAATGCCAACCTCCCTTTCACCTCTGAAATCTTTGTTTTTCAAATATCAGATTATATGTATACACATTATATATATGTGTGCATGTGTCACATGTGTATATATATATATATATATATATATATATATATATATATATATATATATATATATATATATATATATATATATATATATGTATATATGTATATATATATATATATATGCAATTTAAAATCAATATAATTTTGTATTTAAGAAATTTCTATCCTTTTTCATAGCTTCTTTCCCTTGTAAGTCACTTTGCATTTAAAGTGACAAGTGTTTCCTCTCTTCCTATAAACACTGCATAATCGCATTTGATACTCGCAAGGGGAAGGAAATTCTCACAAATTAGGGCCACTTCTTCCCTTGCTTAAAAAAAACTCCCTTAGTCTGAGTAATCCTACACTTGAAAAACCATCTGGTACCGATTGCAGTATCATTTAGGACAGTTAAAAGTGACTGATTGAACGCGTTCTATTCCAAAATTAAATCAATTTGTTTTCCTTTACTGCGCATGCGTCGACTGTTTAAGCGGTCTCTCGTTTTCTGCGTTGTTTATGATATGATAATTCGCCTACTTATCTGCTTGAGTGTCTCGTCTATCCCCGTGCAATACTGGGGTTTTAACCCGGTATGTATCCACCTTCGTCATTTGGGACCCAACTGACTTGTTCTTAGTTTTTCCCGAGTTCGCCAGTATTTTTGTTGTTTAAACAATCATAAAACAAGTAGTTCCGAAGTTGAGCATTCAAACTGCCTCCACCCCTCTTTTCTGAGCATGAGTTTACACCCTGGACTAGTTCCTCGCTGGGTGAGCGGGTTCCGTTCTCAGCTACCATTCTGTTGGTCGCGAGTTCGAATCTCCGACCGGCCAGTGAAGAACAAGAGGAATTTGTTTCTGGTGATAGAAATTCATTTTTCGCTATAATGTGGTTCGGATTCCACAATAAGCTGTAGGTCCCGTTGCTAGGTAACCAATTGGTTCTTAGCCACATAAAAATAAATCTAATCCTTTGGGCCAGCCCTAGGAGAGCTGTTAATCAGCTCAGTGGTCTGGTAAAACTAAGGTATACTTAATTTTTACACCCTGGACTTTGACAAAGGTAGATACATACCGGGTTGCATTATCCCGAGATATAACCGAGTAGCGGGACCTTTCCCTGAAAAAAAAAGCGGGACGCCGTATCTTAAAAACTAACCATGGAATTTTCTTGAAAATAATCTCATTATTTTTCCCACTCCCAAATTTCACTATGTAACGCGTTCCATTCTAACCTTAACCCTGAAGTATACTTTAGTTTAATTAGACCACTGAGCTGATTAACAGCTCTCCTAGGGCTGGCCCGAAGGATTAGATTTATTTTACGTGGCTAAGAACCAACTGGTTACCTAGCAACGGGACCTGCAGCTTATTGTGGAATCCGAACCACATTATACCGGGAAATGAATTTCTATCACCAGAAATAAATTCCTCTAATTCTTCATTAGTCGGCCGGAGACTCGAACTCGGGCCTAGCAGAGTGCTACCGAGAACTCTACCGATTCGTCTAACGAGGAACTCTAACCTAACCCAACCTAACCTAACTAAACCCAACCTACCTAACCTAGTATTGCACCGGGACTGGTGCAATACTAGCATACTGTACATCTCAGGAATTATGCTACCGGGTTAATACCCAATACTGGAGGGTGAGTGCTTTCAGGATACGAAGGAAATCGTATTACGAAAATTGACATCTTCCGGGAAATCTCTAAAAGTCCTTTTGCGTGTCGCAAAAATGGATGCGGGAAAGTTGAAGAGGGAAGGATTCTTTGATGTCTACCGCCGGGGAATATAACATTTCGAGAATGGAATAAATGTATAATTAAATGTAATAGTAAGACAATATTCAGACAATAATACATATAAAA
>NC_089791.1:25015887-25038387 GCF_040412425.1 Macrobrachium rosenbergii | reverse complement strand
CGACGGCACTTTCCCCGGAGTGCGGAAATGCGCGCGACTGTGTCGTCGTCAAACATGGGTTCGCTAGGATTTTGAAAGCTGTGGTCGATTGTGAAACGTAAACAGATCCTGGAAAAGTTATGCTTTCTCTGAATCTAATACCTGAAACAGGTAACCCTTGTTTTTATTTGTTAAAATAATAAATTCTCTTTCCAGGACCCCACAAACGCTATATCATATTCATGTTTCCAATGGTTAACTCATAAGCGTCTATAATACATGTTTACCACTGTCCAAGTGATCCTGTTCTGAAGAAAATAAGCCACTTATATTAAAAGAATGTGAAAATTTCAGCAAAATTAAGTATTGCAAGGGGAGCACATAGTTTTCAGACTATTGATCACATATAATCTTATTTTAGGATGGCACAGCCATTAATCACAATATCTCAAAATTTATTCATATTACCTAAGAATTTTAACTGCATTTAGAAAAATGGAAAAATATTAAATAAACTGTTCTACAATTACTAAGGAAAGAAAAAACCTGGCGGAGGTCAAGAAGCAAAAATCAAATCAGATGGACCACTATAAGAATATTTAACGTTAGCTACGGAAAGTTGAAGGTTCCAGAAAAACTCACCCTACACAACTCTGCCCTAAAATGGAAAACCTATTGGGCTCGTGAAACACTAATACACATGTTGCTACAGTTTCAGCATGATTCTTCAATGCTTTGTTTAGGGGGGGGGGTCCCATTTACAGTATCTGCAAAATCAGTGGTAAGGCCAGGGAAAACTGCAGTATCTACCATTTTTCTCAGGTTTTTTTTTTTTCAGACACTGCAGTCTTCCATTTTAGGGCAGAACTCTGCTCTAGGGAAAACTAAGCCGTCGGAAATATGTACAAAACAAAAAGGCACAGGAATTATTTCTCTTAATAAATGTCGAGATAAAATCCTAGAAGATTAATTCCTGGAACTAAGGCCTTTTTCGTGGCTGGAATCATCATTTTAAGCAGCAGGTCACATATTAGATGACACTGACCATCCTGCATTACAATAACTTGGGAAATACACATCTCCCAATTCCACATAAACAATGATTTTTCTTCTCTTTTCTTTTATTTTGCCCGAGGGATCCTTAATCCCTCTGATAAATGAATGATCAAATAAGACTGATATTCAAAAAAGACACTCGGGCTTCCAGGTTCAATCCAAGACGGCATGCCAAAGCTATACCAATACCCAAAACTTCGGCAACGAATCTTATGCCCTCGTGCCCTCTAGCGGAAAAAAAAGTAAATCAGCGCAAGCAATTATGAGGAGAAGAATCTCCGACCTCCACGAACTTCAAAACTGGATAGTAATTATTGAAACCCAAGGTGAACACATACGCTATCTTTTCCATAATACTTGTCGTCTGCTTTGTGGCAATGTCCTTCCGTCCGTCGTGGGAATAAAGTCTGAATTTAATGTTTTCGGCAAGTGTATACATTTGTTGGGACTCGCAACCGCCCCATAACTCTGTATAGTCTGTTTTGTAAAGTACGCCGTTATTTTATTATTTCTGATTAACGATTAAAGAGAGAGAGAGAGAGAGAGAGAGAGAGAGAGAGAGAGAGAGAGAGAGAGAGAGCCATTAGAGATGATTTCTGATTAATAATTAAAAATGTTGAGAGAGAGAGAGAGAGAGAGAGATTGTCAAGTACGCCGTTATTTTATGATTTTTGATTAATAATTAAAAATGTTGAGAGAGAGGGAGAGAGATTGTTAAAATTAAAAATGTACGCCGTTATTTTATCATTTCTGATTAATAATTAAAAATGTTGAGAGAGAGAGAGAGAGAGAGAGAGAGAGAGAGAGAGAGAGAGAGAGAAGCCGTTATTTTATAATTTGATTAATAATTAAAGATGCTGAGAGAGAGAGAGAGAGAGAGACAGAGAGATTGTAAATTACGCCGTTATTTTATGATTTCTGATTAATAATTAAAGATGCTGAGAGAGAGAGAGAGAGAGAGAGAGAGAGAGAGAGAGAGAGAGAGAGAGAGAGAGACAGAGAGAGAGAGAGGCGACAAGCATCCATATTCTTATACAGAAACTTGAAATTCGATGGAGTTCCATACATGGAACTGGTTTCTCTATTCATTAAATTTTGTTGACAGCTTGATCAAATCCTCCCAGCAAAGCTATGTAAGGATATATGGCCCTAAGGTATTTAGGGACAAAGACAAGGCCCGATGTCAAGGTCATTCAGAAATTAAGAAATGACAGCGAGTGAGAAGATGACTGAACATAGGATACCTTTTAATATACCGCAGACATTAAACAAATGACGCCAATTCACCCTGGGGTATTCGCAGACAAATCGAGAAAAAAATTCCTCTGCCAATATTGACGTAGTTTTACCTGACTAATTACCTATCAGCCAGATGTTGCTCCTGGTGAAGATTAAGCCCGAATTTGTAACAGACTACGAGCGAGAAACATGAAGAGCAAAAGCATAAAAAATAAGATTCATGTGATGAAAGAATTACAACAATGACAAAACGAAATCACGATGATAAGCTGAAACGTTCAATGACCACATTTTGTTAATGTAGTTTATTTTTTTCTTTCTCTCATGTACAGCTGAAATCCCTTATGGACAGAATCAACAGACTATAAACCCAACAGGACTTCAAAGGGAAATCAGCCTTGAGAGAGAGAGAGAGAGAGAGAGAGAGAGAGAGAGAGAGAGAGAGAGAGAGAGAGAGAGATGGGGAAAATGTGATAAATAAATAAATACGAGGGAACGGAAAATAAGACCGATACACCTGAAATTCAGGAAACGAAAGCAGAGAGATGGAATGAATTAGCTTCTCGCTTAAATATTTGGAGATCAGAAGATTTCACAACTGCACGGGGGAAACTATTCCACATTTTAGTTGTGTCCGAGATAATCTTCGTTCAACGATGAACAGAGAGACACTTCTGAATATTTTCTAAGTTTCTATTTTTTTTTTTCATTTTTGTATCCAAAGGGATACACAGAGCTGCCAAATTTTGGATCCGCCCAGAAATCGAAGAGATGACCAACGCTATACGATGATCACCGTGGATATTTAGACGACCAGGTGTGAGCGCGTTTTAGTTTTGGCACCCAAAGTGCGTTTTCACCTCTGCGTGTATTTCCATGCCTGAACAACCTATATCTTTGTGCTCTTAACCAATATTAGTAAACGCTTAAAATAACCTAGGTGTGTGTCTATACGTTAAAGCTACCAGAATGTACTGTATTTTGAGTTTGTATGTTTAAGTTACCGAAGAGAAAGCGTGTGTTTGCGTTTAACTGATATCAGTAAACGTTTAAAACAACCTAGATGTGATATCAGTAAACGTTTAAAACAACCTAGATGTGATATCAGTAAACGTTTAAAACAACCTAGATGTGAGTCTATGAGTGTAAAACAACCTAGGTATGAGTCTGTGAGTGTAAAACAACCTAGGTATGAGTCTATGAGTGTAAAACAACCTAGGTATGAGTCTCTGAGTGTAAAACAATCTAGGTATGAGTCCATGAATGTAAAACAACCTAGGTATGAGTCTTTGAGTGTAAAACAACCTAGGTATGAGTCTATGAGTGTAAAACAACCTAGGCATGAGTCTATGAGTGTATATGTCGAAGCTACCAAAACATGTTTAAATTGTGTGTTCAAGTTACCAAACAGAACACGTTTATTTGCTCTGATAGTTCAGTGTATTCACGTATGAGCTACGGCAGTACCTGACGAGCGCAAGAAGCCAATAACGACGTAATGAGACTTTTAATCGTAGTATTTCGGCCATAAAAACAATGCGAGACATAACATAACCATTTGGCAGAGCAATTACGATGCCCTTGGCAGCTGCTCTCCGACTACGGGATCGCATCCCGTAATGGAAGGATTTTATGCATCTTCCGTAATTAGGAATTGGCATTAGGCAAAAGGGGAAATGAGTGTTATATAGCAATATAACCTAATGACGACAGTTTATCGGTATTCTTTTTTTATTTTTTATTTTCAGTCATTTTTTAAAGAAGGAGGATACACAGAGAAGGGAAATATACACAATTATATATATATTATATATATATCTGTATATATTTATAGATATATCTGTAATATATATGGATATATTTATATATATATAATATATAATATATATATATGTATATATATATATATATATATTTATATATATTATATATATATATATATTTATATATATATATATGTATATATATATATATATATATATATAGAGAGAGAGAGAGAGAGAGAGAGAGAGAGAGAGAGAGAGAGAGAGAGAGAGAGAGAGGCCACAAGAATGAAATAAAAACAAAGGTATCAAGAGCTCTTGTTTTATTTCAGTAAATTTCGAAATGCATTTGCCTCCATTATATTCATCGTCGAATATTATTATGTGGCGTGAGTGTATATGCATGTATATATGTATATATATATATATATATATATATATATATATATATATATATATATATATATATATATATATATATATATATATATATATTTATATATATATGTATATATTCATATATATACACTCATGTATATAATATATATATATATATATATATATATATATATATATATATATATATATATATATATATATATATATATATAATATATATATATATATGTATATATATATATATATATATATATATATATATTTATTTATACACATACATACAGGCGTATACAAAGCCCAAAACTATTTCCTCTTCATAAAGCAACTACGCAATTAAGCATAACAAAAAGCTCCAAGAAAGCCGCCGCCTCTGCCCCAACCCCCACCCTCTCCCCTCCGGCCAAAAAAAAAAAAAAAAAAAGGGAACAGAAAAGACGAGGGAAAGAAACAGATTTTTCTTGAATAAACCTCAACCAGACGACGGCCACGATGCATCTCAATTAGCAGAGGTGTATCATTACAAAGGACATCGTGCGAACGCGCCGCCACAACAAAATCAAAAGAAGGGCAGCAAGAAGAATGCGATAATGATGATGAAGATGGAAGAGAATGTCCTGAGAAAGTTTTCGAGATTTGCATCAAAAGAAAATTTTTTTTTATAATGAACTGTACGTGAAAGAATGAGATATTATTATTATTATTGTTTTCGAAATATATGAACATTTACAAGCAGAAGGATGGAAGAGAATGTCCTGAGAAAGTTTTCGAGATTTGCATCAAAAGAAAACATTTTTTTTATAATCAACTGTATGTGAAAGAATGAGATATTATTACTATTGTTTTCGAAATATATGAACATTTACCAGCAGAAAGATGGAAGAGAATGTCCTGAGAAAGTTTTCGAGATTTGCATCAAAAGAAAATTTTTTTTATAATCAACTGTATGTGAAAGAATGAGATATTATTATTACTATTGTTTTCGAAATATATGAACATTTACCAGCAGAAAGATGGAAGAGAATGTCCTGAGAAAGTTTTCGAGATTTGCATCAAAAGAAATTTTTTTTTTATAATCAACTGTATGTGAAAGAATGAGATATTATTATTATTATTGTTTTCGAAATATATGAACATTTACAAGCAGAAGGATGGAAGAGAATGTCCTGAGAAAGTTTTCGAGATTTGCAAAAAGAAAAATTTTTTTTTATAATCAACTGTATGAGAAAGAATGAGATATTATTATTACTATTCTTTTCGAAATATATGAACATTTACCAGCAGAAAGATGGAAGAGAATGTCCTGAGAAAGTTTTCGAGATTTGCATCAAAGAAAAATTTTTTTATAATCAACTGTATGTGAAAGAATGAGATATTATTATTATTATTGTTTTCGAAATATATGAATATTTGCCAGCAGAAAGATGGAAGAGAATGTCCTGAGAAAGTTTTCGAGATTTACATCAAAAGAAAATTTTTTTTTATAATCAACTGTATGTGAAAGAATGAGATATTATTATTATTGTTTTCGAAATATATGAACATTTGCCAGCAGAAAGATGGAAGAGAATGTCCTGAGAAAGTTTTCGAGATTTGCATCAAAAGAAAAAAAATTTTTATAATCAACTGTATGTGAAAGAATGAGATATTATTATTATTATTGTTATTGTTTTCAAAATATATGAACATTTACCAGCAGAGAGATGGAAGAGAATGTCCTGAGAAAGTTTTCGAGATTTGCATCAAAAGAAAAATTTTTTTATAATCAACTGTGTGTGAAAGAATGAGATATTATTATTATTGTTTTCGAAACATATGAACATTTACCAGCAGAGATGGAAGAGAATGTCCTGAGAAAGTTTTCGACATTTGCATCAAAAGAAAAAATTTTGTTTATAATCAACTGTATGTGAAAGAATGAGATATTATTATTACTATTGTTTTCAAGAATATATGAACATTTACCAGCAGAGATGGAAGAGAATGTCCTGAGAAAGTTTTCGAGATTTGCATCAAAAGAAAAATTTTTTTATAATCAACTGTATGTGAAAGAATGAGATATTATTATTACTATTGTTTTCGAAATATATGAACATTTACCAGCAGAGAGATGGAAGAGAATGTCCTGAGAAAGTTTTCGAGATTTGCATCAAAAGAAAAAATTTTTTATAATCAACTGTATGTGAAAGAATGAGATTTTATTATTATTGTTGTTTTCAAAATATATGAACATTTACCAGCAGAGAGATGGAAGAGAATGTCCTGAGAAAGTTTTCGAGATTTGCATCAAAAGAAAAATTTTTTTATAATCAACTGTATGTGAAAGAATGAGATTTTATTATTATTGTTGTTTTCAAAATATATGAACATTTACCAGCAGAGAGATGGAAGAGAATGTCCTGAGAAAGTTTTCGAGATTTGCATCAAAAGAAAAATTTTTTTATAATCAACTGTATGTGAAAGAATGAGATATTATTATTATTGTTTTCGAAATATATGAACATTTACAAGCAAAAAGATGGAAGAGAATTTCTTGAGATGGTTTTCGAGATTTGCTTTATATGGAATTGGAATGGAATGTAGAATTTAGGCCAAAGGCCAAGCAATGGGACCTATGAGATCATTCAGCGCTGAAACGGAAATTGACAGCAAAAGCAGTAAAAGGTCTGAAAGGTGTAACAGGAGGAAAACCTCAAAGCAGTTGCACTATGAATCAATTGTTAGGAGAGGCTGGAAAGTAGGACGGAAGAAAGAGAATATGAAAGGAGGTACAGTAAAAGGAACGAATGGGGTTGCATCTACGGGCGGAAGGCACGCTGGAAAGAACCTTAAGTAATGCCTACAGTGCACCGCATGAGGTGTACTGATGGCACTAACCCCCTACGGGGGATTTGCTTTATATGAAAAATTTATTTAGTCGTCTTGATGTGAAAGAATGAAATATTATTATTATAATTATTATTATTATTATTATTATTATTATTATTATTATTATTATTATTATTATTATTATTATTTTGAAAATTTATAAACATTTATAACCAGAAATATACAAAACTTAGTAACACCCAAATATACAAAACTTAGTAACATCCAAATATACAAAACTTAGTAACATCCAAATATACAAAACTTAGTAACACCCATATATACAAAACTTAGTAGTATCCAAATACACAACACTCAGTAATATCCAAATATACAAAACTTAGTAACACCCAAATATACAAAACTTCGTAACATCCAAATATACAAAACTCAGTAACATCCAAATATACAAAACTTAGTAACACCCAAATATACAAAACTTAGTAACATCCAAATACACAACACTCAGTAATATCCAAATATACAAAACTTAGTAACATCCAAATATACAACACTTAGTAAAAAAACAAAACGATGGTCATAACAAATACGTATAAAAATTCATAACAGCGATAAGTCAACAAGGAAATAATAACATATTCATACATAAACACATCAGAAAAACCAAGCGAATATCAAATGCTCTTCAGAGAATCATTAGCATCAATAACACACGATAAGGGAAGGGAGAGTTACACTAATATTCCATTTGCAATGCCTGATCCAAATGTTAAACAAACGTCATTAGTGGGGATACAATCCGAACAGGAAGTTGGAGGGCCCTGGGAACCAAAAGCTGCCCGAAAGAACAAAAGGTCAAGACCACAATACGAAACCAAGAAGAAAGAAGAAGAAGAAGAAGAAGAAGAAGAAGAGAGAGAGAGAGAGAGAGAGAGAGAGAGAGAGAGAGGATGGAAGGTTACTCACTCGAGTAATGGGGCAGTAAAGGAAGACACGAAGAAACTGGATGAAATATATGGGAGGTCAAATGAAGTAATTCACGAAATGAGAGGAAATTAAAAGAAGAATGAGAAATTCAAATGCGATAAGTCTTGACGAGAAATATGGAAAAGCGAATACATATACGGATTAATATGTTAAACCAAAAAATTAAATAGTGACTTGATACTGATAATACAGGGTGGAAGACTTAGAAGATGATAAATTGAGAAGAATTATATTAAACCAAAATGAAATGAGGAATAGGGAGGGAGTCTCGGTAAAGTGGGATGTATCGAGAGTTACGAGTTGAGAAGGAAAAGACTAAGAACATACAAAATGGAGGAGACGAATAATGGCCAGAAGAGGAAATAGAATTGGTTGAAATTGAAGAAGGAAAGAGTTCCAAGAGGCCTCCGCCTCCTCCATCTCCTCCTCCTCCTCCTGTTCCTCCTCCTCTTTCTTCTGATGCATTTCACTTCTTGACGCTTTAATTTCCCTTAATGGCAACCCGAATATGATCCTGCCTCTTAATCCATCTTCATCTACTAATAAAGCTGTCGGCGCTGACTGTCTTGATTAGCTTAAACAGAGCGGAATTGAGGGGGCCAACATTTCAAGGAAGAGAAACTCCTCCTCCTCCTTCTCCTCTTCCTTCTCCTCCTCCTCCTCCTCCTCAAGAAGCAGAAAACCCTTCAAGGAAAGGGCCCTCCACCCGAGGGTATGTGGAAGATGGCTTCTATTTACAAGTGGGACCCTTCCACTTGTTTTGGGTTCCTCGGCGTGACATCTATATATGAGATTCGCTTCTTTTCTCCCAGTTTTATTGCCATTCTACTCCAAGACCCAAAGGTTTATTTCACTCGTCCCACATCCAATCGGGTCCTCGTTCATCTCTTGGCGGCCAAAGAGCAGAACGAACGCCAGTGGCAACGGCCTTTGAAGTTCCCATTCAAAAAATAATCCCTTGGGATTGGATTTTCTAATATGCTGCTTCTTCAGCAGGTCGTCAGCGCTGATGAGAACATACGTCCCACTCGTTTCTCAGTGCGTTTCATTTATTTATGTGTCTTACTGCAGGTCAGCTCTGTTTGTTTCTGATGTCTGGCCGTCAGCCGTAATGCCCATCGCTTAAATGGATGGCACCCATCTCCTCACGGCCTTCATGGGGGATTCTGGGTTGCAATCATGTGCTGTGCGCGTCTGAGACAACCTTACATTTTATTCATTTTATTTTCTCTCTTAAGCTTCCGAGACATTATTTCTTTACCAATTTTCTCTCCCCATTTATTGCGTTATTCCAAAGCAAATCATCGCCACTTTTATCTTATTTTCTCTCTCAGTTCCTATAATACTATTTCTTCACATTTTCTCTTTCCATTCACTGCTTTATTCCTGAGCAAATCATCACCACTTTATTTTATTTTTCTCTCTCTTAAACATTACTCCTTTACTTTTCTCTGAAACATTATTCCTTTAAATCATCCATTTTCTCTCTTCCCATTTACTTTATCCATTTCTCTCATTCTAGAGAAAATCATCACCACTTTATTTTATTTTCTCTCTTAA
This sequence comes from Macrobrachium rosenbergii, assembly GCF_040412425.1. NCBI lineage: Eukaryota > Metazoa > Arthropoda > Malacostraca > Decapoda > Palaemonidae > Macrobrachium > Macrobrachium rosenbergii. The sequence continues at coordinate 25,028,578 of NC_089791.1, read as the reverse complement.
GCTTCTGAAACATTATTTCTTTACCCATTTTCTCTTCCCATTTACTGCTTTATTCCAGAGCAAATCATCACCACTTTGTCTTATTTTCTCTCTCAGTTCCTAAAACATTGTCTCTTCTCATTTACTGCTTTATTCCAGAACAAATCATCAACACTTTATTTATTTTATTTTCTCTCCCAGAGCAAATCATCACCACTTTATCTTATTTTCTATTTTTATCTCTTCTCATTTACTGCTTTATTCCAGAGCAAATTATCAACACTTTATTTTATTTTCTCTATCAGTTCCTAAAACACTGTCTCTTCTCATTTTCTCCCAGAGCAAACCATCACCATTTTATTTTATTTTCTCTCTTAAGCTTCTGAAACATTTCTTTACCCATTTTCTCTTCCCATTTACTGCTTTATTCCGGAGCTAATCATCACCACCAACTTAACATGACCACCATTCACTCAATCACCACCACCATACAAGAGACCATCACCATCCGCATAACGAAAGGAGGAAGAAAGAATGGGAGAGAGGCGTTGATTGAAACAGGGAGAAACAACTGATAAAAGGAAGAATAGAAGGAAAGAAGAGATGGGGAGTATATAGGTAATAAAAAGTGAAATTTTTCAAGAAGGGAATTCAGAGTATAAGAAAAGATAGGAGGTAAATTAAGGAGCTGGAAAGATTGGAACAGCGAAAGAAGGAAAGGGCAGAAGAAGTAAGACGATAACTAAAGATCTCTCCCATATTTTAATCGTCCTTTTCAAACGTCTTCTTCACCGCCCGTTTATATTTTATCTGATCTTAATCTTTCTGTTTCACCATACATATTATTTTTCTCTCCGCCTCCTCCTCCACCTCCTCCTCCTTTTCTGTCATCCTCAGGCCCATCCTCTCCAGCGTGCCTAATTCACGCGAAGTATTTCGTAGCGGGCTATTGTTCGTATTCAACGCTCATCAACTCCATTACCCTTCGTCTTTGCCTTTATCACCAGCACTTTCTTTCATTCTCATTCTCTTCCTTCTTCCTTTTCCTCCTCCTTCGTTCTCTCGCTATTACGCTGTTGCCATACTTCTTCTGGTTCTTCTTCCTCTCGCTGCTCCTTTTCTCTCCACCTCCTTGAATTGCCTCATCTCTTTTTCTCGTTATTCTTTGATTTCCTTTCTTGCAAAATGTCCTTTTTTTATTCTTTATACTCCCTATCTTTTCTTTCCTTCTGTTCTCCCTTTTATCAGTAATTTCTCCCATTCTTTCTTCGTCCTTTCCTTGTACTGGTGTTTTACATATTTCAAAACGTATTTACCTTTCCTCTCCCTTTTTCAACCTTCTGATCTTTTTCGCGTTCCGTTTATCCATTCCTTCTCTTCTAATGCCTGTTTCCCTTTCTCCCGTACGTATATAAGCCTATACAGTTAATTCCCTTATTGCAAAATGTCCTTTTTATTCCCTGTACTTCCTATCTCTCCTTTCCTCTCTGTTCCTTTTATCAGTCGTTTCTCCCATTTTTAATCAACGCCTCTCTCCCATTCTTTCTTCCTCCTTTCCCTTCACTGGTGTTTTACGTGACTCAAACATTATTTACCCTTCCCCTTCCCTTTTTCAACCTTCTAATATTTTCCTCGTTCCCGTTTGTCCATTCCATCTCCTCTCTTATTCTATCTGATTCCCTTTCTCCCCATACGTATATTGGCCTCTACAAATGTGAACCGATCCCATAGAACTCCGCAAAGCTCCCTCTAAATGCATAACAAATCGGGCCATAAAACCCACCTCAGATACCGAGAGACAACCCATCAAAAGGTCGTAGAAGAAAAATGCAATATTCTCCGGTGCCAGGAGAGAGAGAGAGAGAGAGAGAGAGAGAGAGAGAGAGAGAGAGAGAGAGAGAGAGAGAGAATATTTTTCTACCAAAAGTAATCTATGTTAAAGAGAGAGAGAGAAATTGTTGCTCTACCAAAAATAAGCTAGTATGTTAAGAGAGAGAGAGAGAGAGAGAGAGAGAGAGAGAGAGAGAGAGAGAGAGAGAGAGAGAGAGAGAGAGAATTTTTTTTTTTACCAAGAGTAATCTATGTTAAAGGGAGAGAGAATTTGTTGCTCTACCAAAAAATAAGCTATGTTAGAGAGAGAGAGAGAGAGAGAGAGAGAGAGAGAGAGAGAGAGAGAGAGAGAGAGAGATAAATGGGATTTGTTTTACCAAGAGTAAAGAGAGATGTTAAAGGGAGAGAGAGATTTGTTGCTCTACCAAAAATAAGCTATGTTAAAGAGAGAGAGAGAGAGAGAGAGAGAGAGAGAGAGAGAGAGAGAGAGAGAGAGAGAGAGAGAGGATTTGTTGCTCTACCAAAATGGGCTATGTTAAAGAGAGAGAGAGAGAGAGAGAAGAGAGAGAGGAGATTTGTTGCTCTACCAAAAATAGGCCATGTTAAAGAGAGAGAGAGAGAGAGAGAGAGAGAGAGAGAGAGAGAGAGAGAGAGAGAGAGAGAGAGAGAGAGAGGGTATTTTCTTCCTTTATCAAATTTTAGTAAAAAAAAAAAAAAAGAGATAGATCTATAGCTCTATCAAATACACTTTTAAGAAAGAGAGAGAGCAACTAATTTCTTGCTCTATCCAGTTATGTTTACCAGAGACAGAAAGCAATTTTTTGCTATTTCTTATTATATGAGAGAGAGAGAGAGAGAGAGAGAGAGAGAGAGAGAGAGAGAGAGAGAGAGAGAGAGAAATTTCTTGTTACATTAAGCACATTAAGTAAACAAATATTTACAAAAATCACTTAATAGCATATCCTAGGGACAACAAGATAATCACATGTGAGATAGCACGACAGTTTTCAGTCAACTTTAGCAATATGCAAACAGCTGCTAATTATAAAACTAGCAAATCTAATAACAGCCCCTTTTACCTAAAACGCTTGGTGAAAATTCCACAGCAAGTAGAAAGAAAACCACAGAAACATACAGGAGATCTGCACAATTAAGCGGACGCTGCAAGAAGCACAAAATGCACATTATCTGATAAACTAGCGTGCGGAGCGAATCATAAGCACAGCTGCTGGGCCATTCCTGTAACTAGCCAGACCACCTACTGCTTGTTACGAATGCTCCACTTCCTCTGATACAAGAGTCTCAGGCAGTTTCATATTTTAGTCGCTTGACTCTTTCTTGCAGGAGGTTCATAGATTACTATCTGTTTTCCATACCATACGATAAGATCACGGTGTAGGTTATTGAAAACTTTATTTGTGCAGATAATACAAGAATTATCAGATAAGAACTATCTTGCACGGTTGATGGGAGTATGCAATGAAGACGGTTTATATGGACGTATCTGTCACACCTGGATATTACGACACGAGACCACACGCTTCGTCCACAAATTATGAAAAAATACATTTGAAAAATGCAGTTAAAACTTACAAAGAATTAAATATAATAAAAATTAAAAAACACCTGGAAAATATGGCTTGAGACCACACGCTTCGTCCACCAATTATGAAAAAACGCATTGGAAAAATAATAAAAATTAAAAACACCTGGAAAATCTCTAGACCACACGCTAAAGATTTAAAAAATAAATTTGAAAAATGCAAAAACTCAAAGAAAAATAATAAGAATTAAAAACACCTGGACAGCCATTTAAATCATAAAAATCAACAAAAAGGACAGCCATACCAGAAGTATCTGAAACTTTAAGACGACGAGGACGAAAGCCAATATGAAAAAAATATACATAAAAAATCATACAGACAAACAGTGGCTAGACAGAGCGAAGAAAAAGACGACTGTCTCTCTCTCTCTCTCTCTCTCTCTCTCTCTCTCTCTCTCTCTCTCTCTCTCTCTATACCTGTTTGAGGAGACCGCGTCTTCCTCCTTCTTATGCGCGCTATCCCTTACCATAAAAAAAACGGTTCATTCTGCCTCCTAGGGCAGAATGCTCGCGGAAGAGGTCATTCCGTCGCAAAAGAGATCATCTGGGGTCATTTGGGTGCGGAGTGGTGCACACGTGATGATTTAAATGGATCCCTTCCATCTGTTATGAAGGCCGTCCATCTTGTGTGCAAGGGTGGAGGAACAGCACCAGCAGCAGCAGCCTCGTGGAGGAGGAGGAGGAGGAGGAGGAGGAGGAGGAGGAGGAGGAGGAGGAGGAGGAGGAGGAGGAGGAGGAACCAGAGGGTGGGCTCTAAAAAATGCCTCTGAAGACAATGGAGTGGTGCGTCTACGTCTTCTGGCCCATTCACATGGGCAGAGAAAATATTATGGGTTGTGATGCGAAGGAAAAATAGAGAGAGAGAGAGAGAGAGAGAGAGAGAGAGAGAGAGAGAGAGAGAGAGAGAGTTTGGGAGGTTCAGATGGATCGTGTGTCTTTGATGGCAACAAATTTCTTGTGAGGTCAACGTGATTCCTCCTGTTTTTCACAGTGAGAGGTAACAAAGGTTTCGTCTTTCTTGCTCCTCTACAAGTTTTTTTCCCCCCAAAGGATAGTTTTTTACCTAATAGATTATTCTTCCTTTTCTTTCCACAAGCTTTACCGAAGGGTCTTTTTTTCTTTATGACGGCAATCTCGAGTTACAGGTGACTCCGTGATCAGGCTATGTTGTCGACAAGGGTGTGAACAATTCGGCTGTCCCCGTGAGGCTGAAGGACTTAAAGGAAGACAAACAAGATGAATGAATTCGATACGCAGGAAGAGATTAAGATATAAGTGAGAAGGTGTAGACGATATATGTATATAATATATAATATATATATATATATATATATATATATATATATATATATATATACACACATATATACAGGAACATCAGTGATATCTTGACCACTTGGAGGTAAATTTTATCACTGCATCATTTATACCATAGCAAACTGTATCAGGCTTTACGGTGTGTTAGGCTTTTAACTTCATTACTAAAAGCCATTTGATCAGTATAGGCTCTTATCTTTCCGGAGAAAGCGTGACATTCCGCTCATATGATTTATCTAAGAGGAGTTAAAATCTATTAAGAATAAATTCAAGAATATCAAGGATGCCGTGAGTATCTAAAACCCAAATAGTAAGATATTATATATATATATATATATATATATATATATATATATATATATATATATATATATATATATATATATATATATATATATATATATATATATATATATATATATATATACTCTCAAACAACAAAAATTCACTGTGAATATAATTGTTATTTTCACACAGGACCTCAGTTGACACAGAAGGTTCGAGAGAGAAAATTCTTTATTTCCAAGCTTTCGGAGGCTCGTCTGCCTCCATCTTCAAGGAACCAAATAATAGAAATAATTACTTTCTTTGAACTTTCATTTTCATAAAGGCCCTCTGTAATATATATATATATATATATATATATATATATATATATATATATATATATATATATATATATATATATATATATACAGGCTATCTAGCAAGTGTTTTTGGGATGAAAGTGCTACCCAATGCCCCAGCTTCCAAAGACAGTCACAGAGCGTTCGGAATTCCCTGTCTACCACCTATCCAAGCAACGACCAGACCCAAGGCTCCTTAATTCTTCAACGGAAGACCAGCGTCATGACCAACGACTTACGACGCCAATACTGTTAGTAAGTCCGCTGGACATATAGTCTCACAAATAGGGAAAGTGATCAGCGTCGAGTCAGGTCAAGACCACTCACTGAGCCAACCGAGGACTGCTAAAAGCCTATGCTACTTACCCATGTGACCATATTTATATCTATATCAGTCTATCTATTTACCTAATATATATATATATATATATATATATATATACATATATCAGTTATCTATCTTGTTAATTATACACGCACACATCATATATGTATATATACATATATATACACATATATATATAAATATATATGTAAATATATATATGCAATGCAAATTTATGTGTATATATATATATATATATATTGTGTGTGTATGTATATATATATATATGACCAATTTATATTACCAAATAACGTTTACTCATGACCATAACATGCACAATCCATTAGCAAAAACTCCTAAAACCAAACTCATCTGCAAAACAGTGTTAACTACATCTGGGCAAAATGCTGAGCAAATACCTTGAGCCATAAAAATAATGGTAAGCGGGGAGAAGAAGAACCACCTGGTCTAAAGTGAGGGGGCTGAAACCTCCCACTCCAAATTTTGGGGTTTATTTAACGCAAATGCAGCGTTCGAGGAAAAATCATAAAATAAACCACTTTAGGGAACATATGTTTAGGTAAAGCTGTATAATGAAGTGTATACTAAACATATGGACTGAAAAAATCTATTACTGGTGATCAATATAGTTAAAATAGATGACAAGGCATGACTACAACTAATAATTCAATAAATACATACACTAATGAAAAATACGACAGGCAACATAGAAAAAATGTAAGGAGATGTAAGAATCTCCCGAGAGAGAGAGAGAGAGAGAGAGAGAGAGAGAGAGAGAGAGAGAGAGTATGACTAAAACTAATAACTCAATAAGTACATATTCTAAAGAATGATATGATTGGCAATATAGAAAAAAAGGAAATGTAAGAATCGCCGAGAGAGAGAGAGAGAGAGAGAGAGAGAGAGAGAGAGAGAGGAGAAAGAGAGAGAGGGAAACCAATAAAGGGGTTAACACCAGAAAACACGTTTAAAAAAACCAATAAAGGGTGTGAAAGGACGTCAAAATGGTTTCATAACACGGTTATATGCAGGGGAGAAATTCATAAGGGTGTGTGGAAAGGGACGTCACGGAAATGGAGAACATGTGGAGGAAAGGAGAGAGAGAGAGAGAGAGAGAGAGAGAGAGAGAGAGAGAGAGAGAGAGAGAGAGAGAGAGAGAGAGAGAGAGAGAGATAATATTTAGGATGGAATGATTAAACCGATAACTCGCATGTTGAAATTAAGCCGTGAGAGAGAGAGAGAGAAATAATATTTAGGACAGAATTATTAAACCGATAACTCGCATGTCGAAATTAAGCCGTATGAGAGAGAGAGAGAGAGAGAGAGAGAGAGAGAGAATAATATTTAGGATGGAATGATTAAATTGATAACTCGCATGTCGAAATTAAGCCGTATGTAGAGAGAGAGAGAGAGAGAGAGAGAGAGAGAAATAATATTTAGGATGAAACGATTAAACTGATAATCCGTATGTCGAAGTCTAAGACGTATTAGAGAGAGAGAGAGAGAGAGAGAGAGAGAGAGAGAGAGAGAGAGAGAGAGAGAGAGAGAGAGAGAGAAATAATATTTAAGATGGAACGATTAAACTGATAACTCGCATTTCGAAGTATAAGCAGAGAGAGAGAGAGAGAGAGAGAGAGAGAGATATTTAGGATGGAAAGATTAAACGGGTAATTCGTACGTCGTCGGAGAGAGAGAGAGAGAGAGAAGAGAGAGAGAGAGAGAGAGAGAGAGAGAGAGAGAAATAATATTTAGGATGGAACGATTAAACTGATAAGCCGTATTGGAGAGAGAGAGAGAGAGAGAGAGAGAGAGAGAGAGAGAGAGAGAGAGAGAGAGAGAGAGAGAGGTAAGTTCGGAATAATATAATGGGAGATTCGATAGGATCTCGTTGAGTTGCTTAATGGGAATATAAGCTTGGTATAACGGTATCAATCATTCCCTTGACATCACAAGCAACTGCAATAAAAAGTAACCTTGAGAAAGTAATAACATTTCAAAGACGATAATCTTACTGAGAATAAGAGAACTCGGTAGAAAGCAAACTTCCGCTAAAGTGACTTAACACTTATAAAATTAAATTCGTTCTATTAAAAGCAACTTAATATTAAAACTACATTTGGCTAAACATTTTCTGGAATACAGAACTTAGGCCAAAGGCCAAGCGCTGGGACTTAGAGGTCATTCAGCGTCGAAAGGGAAATTTACAGTAAAAAGGTGTGAAAGACCTCGCAGATGCATTATGAAACAATTGGTTGAGATGGTGGAAAATCAGATGGAATATGAACGGAGCACTACCTCACTGCCGGGAGCTCTACTGTAAATCTTATGACGCTGGTCGTCTGGTTTCATTAATAAAGACTAGAAAATCGTAACGGTTTCGGTAGCGATAAATCTTTTGATTATTCATAAAAAAAATCAGATAACTGCAAGTGAAATTCACAGAGAAAATTAATCAAGAGGTAAGAACAACTGATTGTTAGTCTTTTAACTATATATGTCTGGTAATAACAAAAACTTTAAGTAATAAGTTAGTATTAGCTCAGAACCATAAAAAAATTAAAGAATTAATGTACACTTACATAAAAATTGGGTATATTTTAACTATATTTCTGGTAAGAATATAAAATACACTGTAAGAAACACTAGTCAGCAATTGCTCAGCTCAGAACCATGAATAAAATTAAAGAATTAATGTGCATTTACATAACCGGGTATATTTTAACTGTATTTCTGGTAATAATATAAAATACTCTGGTAATAATATAAAGTACTCTATAAGAAATACATGTCAGCATTTCCTCAGACCACCAAAATATCATTAACGTATAAACTGTTTCGATGAAACACATGTTGCGGATCAGTCATGACCTACCATAAAGAACACTAAAGTAGTAAGGTACACTTATATAACTTTGTGGCACAGTTTAACTATATTTCTGGTAATAACATGAAGTACTTCATAAACAATATACTTCAGTATTTACTAGTCACCTAAATAATATTAACATACAAACTGAGTTTGGGTGAAATCATGCGTTGTGGATTAGTCATGACCTGAGGAAGACTAATTTCTTTACTTATCTACATGCCTAGGATAATATCATCTCTGCTGGCAGGTCACGACTCTGAGCCACAAATTCTCGCATCCGACACAAGAGAAATAACCAGGTTCGGTACGCTTGCAGGGTTAACTATAAAATATATAACTATATATATATATATATATATATATATATACACATATATATATATATATATATATAGAGATAGAGAGAGAGAGAGAGAGAGAGAGAGAGAGAGAGAGAGAGAGAGAGAAGGCATTGCGACACGAAATAAATAATCAGGTTCAGTGCGCTTCGCAGGACTTAAAAAATAAATAAAAAATAAAAGAGAGAGAGAGAGAGAGAGAGAGAGAGAGAGAGAGAGAGAGAGAGAGAGAAAGTATTGAAGTATTTCGACACGAGATAAATAATCAGGTTCAGTGCGCTTCGCAGGACTTAAAAAAAGTAAAAAATAAAAGAGAGAGAGAGAGAGAGAGAGAGAGAGAGAGATTGAAGTATTTCGACACGAGATAAATAATCAGGTTCAGTACGCTTCTGCAGAGACTTAAAAAAAAAAAAAAATAAAAGAGAGAGAGAGAGAGAGAGAGAGAGAGAGAGAGAGAGAGAGAGAGAGAGAGAGAGAGAGAATGCATTGCGACACGAGATAAATAATCAGGTTCAGTACGCTTCGCAGTGCTTAAAAAAGTAAAAAATAAAAGAGAGAGAGAGAGAGAGAGAGAGAGAGAGAGAGAGAGAGAGAGAATGCATAAATGCAGGTTCAGACAGTGCTTAGAAAATAAAAGAGAGAAGAGAGAGAGAGAGAGAGAGAGAGAGAGAGAGAGAGAGAGAGAGAATGCACTGCGACACGAGATAAACAATCAGGGTCATTACGTTTCAGCAGTCCTTATAAAGAGAGAGAGAGAGAGAGAGAGAGAGAGAGAGAGAGAGAGTAATGCGACACGAGATAAATAACCAGATTCAGTACTGATGCTGGATGTTCAAACTGTCATTATCTAGTACCCAGTATGACGTTCCGGTCAGAAATGTAACTTCAGGAAGACCTTTTGTCTTTTATCGGTAAAGTTAAGTAGGTCTCCTTTTTCGTAATGTACATAAAACATAACACTAAGCAATAACTGAAATAAAGCCCTTGGGAACAAACTCGAAGGCGTAATTTAAAGATAATTACTGGCTAGGGCGAATAAACAAAGTATTTTCCAGCCATCTTATCAAAAACCTCGGTATAATTAAACCATTAATACAACAGAATCTGTCATTTTGAAAACCAAGAGCAACTTTAATGTAAAACCTCAATTTTTCGCAGATTTGTCCAGGGATATAATTTAAAACAAAATAGGATTTTTTTTTTTCCTGAATGATTATTATTATGCATATTATTATTCGCAAATTTTACTTCGAGGACACCGGATAACACTCACATTATTACTGGTACTGATGTCGCATTATTATATCGATAACTTCATAGATTCTCGTTTCGTAATAAAGAAAAATTACTCCTTTAACTGACGAACAAACACAAGAGCAGAAAGATAAACATAATGAGCGCTACCTCTGATAATAGCAACTGCAACAAAAACACCAGCAACAATAACAGTTTTTGTTCATTCTTCATCACCCGGTTAATTCAATTCATCTGAGATTCATGTCCGTTGATCAAACGTCAGTCACTAACAAAATTATCCTTAACAACCAGGAACCAGTGACGTGGTAAGATGAAACACTCCAACACCAATAAATTTAAACCTTAAGGAGCCCCAAAAAAATATCAGGTAACAAGACTGCAAAACTATAATCATAAATCATTTTGAAATTTCAGATCAGTAACCACAGAACAAGTTTAAACAGACGGACGTCCTTCGTAAACTTCATCTATTATTTCGTCTCCTGAAGCCTTTAATAAAATAATGCAACCCCACAAAAAAAAAAAAAAAATCTCTGGGTAGAGTAATGGTCAGCGGCCAAAACTTACGGCAGACTCGTAGGTCATCGTTTCTGTGAAGCATTTCATTAAGTAAATGCTCAAAATAAAAAGCCCAATAATACTAACAACGAATCTGCGAGGATCTGAAACCCTTCCAGGCGTGTTAGAGAGAGAGAGAGAGAGAGAGAGAGAGAGAGAGAGAGAGAGAGAGAGAGAGAGAGAGAGAGGAGCTCTCATGTTATATATGTTTTTAATATGGGGAAACTTTCCACTGGCGAGGCTGACTTCAATTAAGAAAATAAATCGAGGATTGATACGTACGAAGAGAGAGAGAGAGAGAGAGAGAGAGAGAGAGAGAGAGAGAGAGAGAGAGAGAGAGAGAGAGAGAGAGCTTTCTTATTTTATATAATAGTGTTTTTAATAATATATGGAAACTCCGTTGGCGAGGCTGACTTCAATTGAGAAAATACATCGAGGATTACTACATACGAAGAGAGAGAGAGAGAGAGAGAGAGAGAGAGAGAGAGAGAGAGAGAGAGAGAGAGAGAGGAGGAAGCCATCAGATCATGCAAACCTCTGATCTCTGGTGTTGGAAAAACTAATCCAAGAATCTCGTTTTACAATCTACTTATCCTCGAAACCATTTCCGTGGAAAAGCTCTCTCTCTCTCTCTCTCTCTCTCTCTCTCTCTCTCTCTCTCTCTCTCTAGAGAGGCCCTCCAGTCTATAAACTGGAATCAAGGGTCATCACTCATTAGTAATAGCAGTCATCGACCGCCTGGAAACAGGAATGCATTATACTTATGACCAGAAATTACCATCAATTACATCGATTTTAGGAATGAAAGGGACAAAGAGTCTTCACAGCCCTTTGGGTCTCTGCATGCGCAAACAATAGCATGTATGGAAATCAGCCGTTTCTTTCCTCATGAATCTCGGTTTTATTTACTGTAACTGTTTGTCGGGATTACGCGTCACGAAGGAGTTAATGTCCTGCTTGATTTTCAACAAGAACGACGATATGAAGCCGCAGGGGAAAATCTATTAGGTATAAATTCACGACTGATAACAGGCCTTGGACGAGAATCAAGACCTCTCGCATGGATGTAACTTAGAGAGAAAACCTTCCATTTGATCTTGGAAAAGCAATAAAATCCTACAGGATGCGTCCAGAGCCAACACCAGCACCAATAACGACAAGCATTATCAAGGAGGCGTTTTCGATAAGGATCGCAGGTAGCTAATCACAGCGAGCTGTGTGCAATATTTAATTCCATAGTGCTCCAGACGAGGCCAGGTAATGCCGACCATACCTGGCAATTTGGGAACCCGTTAACCAAACAAATCTTACCGATTCGGAGTGACTTACGCCGATAGGATCTCGATAAAGGGACCCCTCGAGATATCTTCCATTTAAGAAGGACCATCAAACGCACGTTATCGTAAAAACAGGGTGGGGTCTTCGTAATGCGGCTCTTCCCCCCTGGCGGCGAAGACTGGATCACCGGCCAAGACGACCCTCGAGATCGGAGATTGTGAAATCACAATCCTATGATGAACAACAATCAAAAGCCGTTTTAGATTAAGACGATAGACCACAGAGGAAAGATTCTCTCGCGGGCTGTTTTTTTTTTTTTTTTTTTTTTTTTTTTCAAGTGTAGGCTACACGCTCGTCCGCTCTTCAGGCTTCAATTTTACCTCCTCGAGGTCCGAGCCACACCTGTTACCACACCTTCAGCCTCCAACAGAACCTCAAGCAGTGGCCACATTTCTTATAGACGAGATTTACTTCGTTTAAGGCAAACGGTGGAATGCAAAGAGGAATAATGAGTTACAAGGGGCCAAAGGGAGTGAGTGGTATGAGGCAGGTCAGCGTTGACTCCCAGGTGTCTTTAGATGAAAATGGATGCGCTCAAATACTGCTTAAGAATGAAACGAAATTTATTGCGATAAATAATTTACTGCCCTTGCTTCAAATCCATTCACGCTAATGATGCATGTCTAACGT
>NC_089791.1:24990887-25013387 GCF_040412425.1 Macrobrachium rosenbergii | reverse complement strand
TTATTTAAAAAAAAAAAGCTGTAGTTCGTTGGGAGGATCCTTCCTCTTTGGTATTCTAATACGCCTGCTCTTCCTTACATTCCTCTCTCTATAATTCTTCTTCCTCCTCCTCCTCCTCCTATTCCTCCTCCTCCTCCTGCTTCGCCCTCTCTCCCTAAAGAGTGCTTTAAACTCTTGCAGCGTAATTGCCAGGGATGGTGGTTAATACGAAGGACACGTCTCGGTTTTATTGTTGCACGTTCTCCTTCTAATGTCACGTCTTGCTCTGTTCGCCACTGGGATACGCTTCCACTCCCCCCTCCCCCTTCCCCTGCCCTCCTCCTCCCTGTATCCAGGAACCATCCTTCTCCTCCCCCTCCACCCCCTTACCTTCTCCCAGCCACTTTTTAAAGACCCCCTTTTTTAAGGAATAGGAATGAGTTTCTTGCTGGCTCCACCCGAAGGGCCACAGGATCACACGTTTACTTGGAAATTGGTATTTTGTGTGTGTGTGTGTGTGTGTGTGTGTGTGTGTGTGTGTGTGTGTGTGTGTGTGTGTGTGTGATCTTGCAAGGGCACGGAGTCTTCCTTCTCATAGAATAATAGATAAAAGGTTAATTCTAGTTCCCGTTGCTAAATTACGCCAAGAATAAGAGATGTACCCTTGGAGCATCCCGGCACTATAACATTTGTTATTATTATTATTATTATTATTATTATTATTATTATTATTATTATTATTATTATTATAAAAATAATAATAATCATCATCATCATCATCAACATTATTATTATTATTATTATTATTATTATTATTATTATTATTATTATTATTATTATTATTCAAGAAATTATGGGAAATTTTCTCAAGTTAAAAAAGCAATGACGAAACAACGTATTAAAAATTAACAGACTTGTACGTCATGATTTTCTATTGCGCATTCTTTGACTAAATCAATGCTGAAGTGAAGTGATACAACAGCCTACATAAAGATTAGTCTCGATGCACTCAAAAGACAGCATCCTAAAAGTAAAATTGTTGAAAACTAACCATATCAACTTTTGTACTACATTCAGTAACACTGCAGGTTAACATAACTGGAAATAAAGTCCATTTTTTCCCTAAGATCTACATCAGTGGTTCTGAACCTTTTATTACCACGCCCCCTCTAACAGTTTGTCCTTCCTCCACTCGCCCCTCCCCTTGCATCTATGAGTAAAATTCCCTCCCAGAATAAAAATTAAAAAATAAAAATAAAAAATAAAACAAAAGAGAAAGAGAAAGGGCGTTTTTATTCTTTTGGGAATGAATTAGTGAGATACTTGACACTGCTTCTTAACGACTCTTGTTAAGTGAATAATGAATATAATTAGTGAATTTTGAGTTTTTCCCTAGGGCTCGCCCCGCCCCCTGGAAATTGCTGACGGCCCCCCAGGTTAAGAACCACTGATCTATGTCATTACTGTATCCTACTGTGTAAAAGTGTCTTTAGGATGCTCATGATAATGTTACCTTTCCTGCCAACGACAGAGTCATAGGAATCTTCAAACCTTTGAAAGGATTTTCCGGACCCGAGACCACAAAAAATAATGCCATAGTTCTTCCGCTAAACCCCAGAATCTTCCTAAATCCAGTATAATCCCCCCTGTCGTCCCTACCTACCTACCTACCTGCCTGAACGTTGTCCCAGCAGAAATCGTGATGTCTTTTCATAACTGTAAAATCAGGATACGTTCAACCGTTTAAGCTAGGATAAGAAAAATTGTATATATATACAGTATACTTATATATATACATATATATATATATATATGCTTATATGTATATATATATATGTGTGTATATATATATATATATATATGTATATATATATATATATATATATATATATATATTTATATATATATATATATTAAATATATATATGTCTAAAATTGTGTGTGTTTACGATTGTGCATGTAGTGTATTTTACTTACATATACTTGCTAAGCAAAACACACAAGCATATATATACATACTGTATATATATATATTATATGTGTATTATGTATGTATGTATGTATGTATGTATGAAATATAAATACATAATTTACATATATATGTGTCAAAACAACTAAAAGCTGGCATTAGCAGTACACAAACAAACAAGTATACGAACAAAAACAGGCTAACAAGCAAAAAGCACGCAGGAGAGGACACAAATCTAATCAGTTAGTCGCTGGGAACCAAAAGAAATCTTACAGGTTCACAGAAGACAATCTCCAATTAAACTTTCTCTGCAAAGATAAATTAATAATGTTGATTACCAAATTCTACCAGATACGCCAGGGTGGGTTGTCCTCGGGAGAAGGACACGTGTTAAGGACAGTGAGGCGAGAAGCAGGAGACGAG
Organism: Macrobrachium rosenbergii; assembly: GCF_040412425.1. NCBI lineage: Eukaryota > Metazoa > Arthropoda > Malacostraca > Decapoda > Palaemonidae > Macrobrachium > Macrobrachium rosenbergii. The sequence goes on along the minus strand of NC_089791.1, from coordinate 25,011,016 downwards.
TGTTGGGGAGATCTTGAGGAGTTAGCCCAAGACAGAATGTGGTGGCGTGAGTTCAGCGAGGCCCTATGCATCCCCGTGGATACCACAGGAAATGACTGATTGATTGATTGACTTCTACGGTAATGGCGCATACGTGTTCGGTTACGTGCACCCGGTGCATGAGAAACGAGGCTGAACAATTACCCACCACAAAAATCTTTCTTCCTCCCAAAAGATACATTCCAGTTTCTACAAAAATCCAATAAACGTTAGCCAGTCGTGGAATTGAATGGAATATAGAGTTTAGGCCAAAGGCCAGGCACTGAGACCTATGAGGTCATTCATCGCTGGAAAGGAAATTGACAGTAGGTAGGTTTGAAAGGTTAACAGGAGGAAAATCTCGCAGTTGCTCTATGAAATAATCGTTAGGAGAGCTTTGACAGCAGGACGGAAGAAAGATAATATGAATGGAGGTACAGTAAAATGAATGAAAGTGGTTGCAGCTAGGGGACGAAGGGACGCTGCAAAGAACCTTTAGTAATACCTACAGTGCACCCCATGAGGTGCACTGACGGCACTATCCCCCTACGGGGGGTTAGCCTGTCACGACGCCCACTACTGGTCAAATTTTCGTAAAAATCCACACAACATTCTTTGAGTAATCCTCACAAACATGCTAACAAAACGAAGTGACATATGAACAAACGACCTCCTTAACAGAGAGGTAATAAATGGCGAGGAAATATGAATACAGACAAACTGACAGACAGACAGACTGAGAGGTGATGCATCCTGCATCTATTTCCACAGACAGACAGACAAAGAGATGATGCACCCTGCATCTATTTCCTTTTGAAAACAGACGAACCTCGTGATTACCGCGATCTCCTCAACTGGTCCATATGGCTGCCGGTCGAGTCAAAAGAAAAGAGAAGAAGATATTTCAAAACAAAACAAAAAAAAAAAGAAAGAAATAGAAGCAGTGAGATCAAAGAGTATAAAAAGATAAGATGATAATGGCAAGATAAACATGAATAAGAGTTCAAATAACTCATTCCTAATACCTGGTTATTATTTGCTATTCTTGCTCACCCTCTCTCTCTCTCTCTCTCTCTCCTCTTTCATCCTCCGATTTTTCTCTCTCTTTTTTTTTCTTATTTCGTTAAGATAATACGACTCACTCGCGGCGCTGTAAATAATACACCTTTGGCCCGAGTTCTCTCTTTTTCTTTCATCTTCTTGTTAGGGAATCAAAGGGTTCCTCCCCCAAAAATGTATCATTTAAATCCATTTTTGGCTTCTTTTCGGTCGTTCATTATCCCATTTTTGGTTTCCTTTCCTCTCATTTCGATGCGTTTCGTTTCGACGCTTCCCCCCTCCTTCTTTCTTTAACTAGTAATTATGGGTGCATGCAATAAGCTGCTTGCAAAGCACATGCACACGGTCACACATACATTCTTACATACATACGGACAACAGACATTATATATATATATATATATATATATATATATATATATATATATATATATATATATATATATATATATATATATATATATTATATATAGTGTTTTTCCTTACTGCAGTTGTTCAGTGTTTATGATAATCTTGCATGTGAAAATGAACAAAAACAATCCCACTGACAAACTTATAAACTTCAGTATATATTAGCTTGCATATTGTGTTTGTGTTGTATTATTTAATTTTTCTCAATCATCCTTCTATTCATATTTTGCTCGCCATAATAGTATTAATGCGACTGTGATCTATTTTACAGCCAAAAGACTTCAGAAATTTAAATATATTTCATTTAGCGCGCGAATGAGTAGTCATTCAAGCATGCCAAAAATGCGACGGTTAAAATCGTTACAGGCCAAAGACTCTTGAGCTCACTGGACAGTTCATAATGAACACGCAAGAACAATGGAAGTCACAAATCCCAAACCCAAAACAACAAACCGCTTTCACGCCGTTCTGCCTTTGCCTCTCTCTCTCTCTCTCTCTCTCTCTCTCTCTCTCTCTCTCTCTCTCTCTCTCTCTCTTAACACTTCCTTAATCCGGATTTTCATTGTTCCGGAACTGCCATAAACCCCTTGTTTACCACACTTTCATATCCTTGGACCTCTCGAAATTCTACACACCCACACAGCTTTCGAAAGAAGTCGGATTACATTCGGCCGCTTCTCGAGGATCAGCGGGATTCGCTCGCCCATATTGTCACAGGACTGGAAAGAAATTCGGTGCCTTAAGTAGACAACAGGCGTGGTAATTCTGTTGCGAGCAGATTAACTACTTTCTTCGTATTGTCTCTAGCACCGTCTGGCATCCTCCATCTTGGTGGGAGCTTTGCTTGCTGTTGATATGTTTTCCAGCTTTGGCCTTTCCTTTGTGTTTGCAGGCAGCCAGCAACTTCACTTATCTCCACGCATTCCTTGAGAGTTACAGTTTAGTCTTTAGTCATAAGCAAATTCATTTGGCTTTAGCTTTACCAACAATCTTCTTCCTTACATTTTGTTTAGATTTTCTTCAATTTCACTTCTTTCATTGTTGTCATGATCTTTTTGTTTAGATCACTTCTGAGGAAGTTGATGTCAGCTGTTTATTCTTGGCTATTCATCATGCTGTCACTGGTCACCTTTCCCTTAGAAATTTTCGGCCATAGAAATCGTCATGTATCATTTACACTGTCAACAAGCAGGGCCATAGTGAAATCAAAGATCCTGACTTCGCTTTACCACACAGGACGCCCAGGATACAGTTAATCTTGAATTCTGCTACAGTTTTGCCTTCCATTACTGAAATGGGGTCAGATAAGCTGAAGTCCAATAATTTCAAAATACAGAAAGCTAATACCGTACCTGAAATGTCTGCTTACAGTAAAAGAACTGGCGGATTTCTCAAAACAACACTCGTCTATTTAATCGGCTGAAGTAATCATGAAAATGTCGCTGATAATAAAAGAAACCTACAAAGGCAATAACTAACAAAAGAAAATACCCAAGGTCCACAGAGTCATTCAAGGACCTTAGAAACACCACGTTTCCCAGAAGCAACCAAACGCGAGAGAAGACTAAATTGGAGTTCCTAAGGTCTTTGAATGACTCTGTGGACCTTAAGTATTTTCTTGTGTTAGTTTGTAGGTTTCTTTTACCATCACTTTTATCCGTGACATTTTCGTGATTGCTTCAGCCGATTAAACAGATGAATATTGTTTTGAGCAACGGGCCAGTTCTTTTACTGTAAGCAGACATTTCAGATATGGTATTAGCTTTTTTGGTACCGGTTTGGAAGATTAAAAGTCGAAACTTTCCATTCTGTACTAGATATGTACGGGTACATACAAGAAAATAAAATCATTTTACCTTACTAACTATCTGTCGGCAGTATCTGAAAGTGGTATATAAACTAATGTTTTGCAAGCAAGCATAATGTGTACGTGTGGTTGATTACACCAAAATACTGCAATATTCAGGACTCAAAATTTACATTTCATCTAGCCAGAGCAAAACCAAGATTACAACAATTTCTGTCTGAACAAGATGTTTTTTGAATGAAGAATAGCATCAGAGTTGATAAATTTGTAGTAATTTAAAAGGTTTTCAGCAGCTAACAAACGGAAATAGACATTAGCAAACATTTCTGGAAACGACACAGTGAACATTCAAGTGAGAAGTGTTTCCTTTGGCAGAAATAACTGAATCTTTGAATATGACAATATCATTTTCTGCTGCAGTCACATAGTTCCTCGTTAGGCGAGTCGGTAGAGTTGTCGTAGGCCCGAGTTCGAGTCTCCGGCCGGCTAATGAAGAATTAGAGGAATTTATTTCTGGTAATAGAAATTCATTTCTCGCTATAATGTGGTTCGGATTCCACAATAAGCTGTAGGTCCCGTTGCTAGGTAACCAATTGGTTCTTAGCCACATAAAACATGTCTTATCCTTCGGGCCAGCCCTAGGAGAGCTGTTAATCAGCTCAGTGGTCTGGTAAAACTAAAGTATACTTAACTTTTTTTGCTGCAGTCACATAATAAAAGGAAAGAACAGAAATACGATAAGACTGGAATGACTGATGTCAAATATAAAGATATAAAATCAGGGGATTTGGTGATATTTTTATTTGCAGGCTTTATTCTATTTAGACTAAATTACTCTATAGTAGGAAATGCTGAAGACATTATGTGCTGATTGATGCAAGTTCCGTTTTAAGCCTCTGTACTTAATACTCTTTGTGAAATATTCAGTTTCCCTCAAGCTGACGCCCATCTAAAGTAGACACACATCCCCTCAGCTGAAACCCCTCGAGTTTCTCAAGACAGGAACCTCAAGTTTGTCACTTTAGGGTCCACTGTGCGTCTGGGACAGAACACGTCGTAAAGCACCATGACCATTGTAAGCACTATTCAAAGGAAGTTGGTGCGTTTGAATAACGGCCCTGCAATGCTTGGATATTATCATCCATCCATACAGTTAGGAGTTTACTTAGTACACAGGTAGGATGGGGAAGGGAGCTTTTGGTTATGTGGTAAATAAAGGGGTGTTCTGGGTAAAGCAAACTCATATCCAGTCCTGTGATTTTCCTTTAAAACAAAAACGATGTTAAGATATCGACTTGAAATGCTGTGAGATTACATATGTAGCTATAACACATGTCTGCAAAATGGAACTCAACATCATCTAAAATTACTTACACGCATACCTTAAAATAGATGTAACCAACAAATATTTCAGATTTCTTGAAGTTCGGTGCTTGGATATCTGACATTAATTAAATCGGAGAACAGAAAACTATTCTGCTGAAGATATCAACATATTAAATTTTCCACTAATAATTATGGCCGTTAAAAAAAATAACTTTTAACTGGCTATCTGTAGCTTAGTATTTGAAAGTATAAAAACGTCATGAGCAAAATCAGGTAGAACTACCATAATTATAAGTCTGATAATCTGTGGATTTTTGCGCACACAGAACTGTCACTGAATATCACGGAATATCCTTAGTCCATTTATTCGTATCACATTCAATTTCCTCCTTTCAGCAGGCAATAGAAAGGTGGGTTGAACATTCTTCAGGTATATATAGTACATACGAACTACCATAATCAAGAATTACATGTATAACGACGTGCCAGAATACATATTACTCTTTAAGATCCCCTGGGTACATTCACCTACAGCAACAAAACTTCTATGTGAATAAGGTTATTGATCAGTGGTTCTTAACCTGGGGACGTCTGCAATTTCTGGGGACGAGCCCTAAGGAAAAATTAAAATTCTCTAACTATATTCATTATTCAAGATCTAGTAGCTAAGAAGCAGTGCCAAATATCTCACTAATTCATTCTCAAAAGAATAAAAACACCCCTTCTCTTTCTCTTTTTTTTTTATTTTCCTTTAAATCTGGGAAGGAATTTTACTCACAGATGCAAGGGGGTCATGGAGGGAAGGACCAACTCTTAGAGGAGGCGTGGTAATCAAAAGGTTAAGAATCATTGTCACAGATTATAGATATAGATTTCCTCCTAGTGATGGAACTGAACGACGTTCCGGCAATACGAGATAGAATTAATATAAACTTTTAAGACACCAACCCTTCCTTTCGCCAATCCAGTATGAGTAATGTTATACGGCACATCAAAGAATTGGCTATTCATTCGTTCAACAGCAAGGGCTCTTGAGAAGTCCAGAGGGTAGAATGCAAAGGGGAAGATTATATTGGCTCATTTCACTTTGTTCTAAGCACAACCGTTAACGAGGTTAAAGTATGAGATGCATAAAATAAATTATGTACTAGAGAGAGAGAGAGAGAGAGAGAGAGAGAGCTGCCATAATGTACTTTGAACACTTATTAATACTTCCATTCCATAAGAAGACGATCATATGGGTAAAATGTAAACATTTGCCTTGCAAACGTTTATTCTGCAAGCTTGATTCACATGCCCAAAATAAAAGAGATCACAGAATAGAACAGAATTTAGAATTTAGGCCGAAGGCCAAGCGCTGGGACCTATGAGGTCATTCAGTCCTGAGACGGACACTGACAGCAAGGAGGTTTGAAAGGCGTGATAGGAGAAAAACCTCAGAGCAGTTGCACTATGACACAATTGTTGGAGAGGGTGGAAAGTCAGATGAAAGAAAGCAAATATGAACGTAGGTACAGTACAAGGAACGACAGAGGTTGCAGCTAGGGGCCGAAGGGACGCTGCAAAGAACCTTAAATAATGTCTACAGTGCAACACGTGAGGTGCACTGACGGCGCTACCCCACTACCAGGATTAAATAGAGATCGTAGGATGTTAGGATGTTTTGAAGGAAAAGGAAAGGAACCTAACCCAAGGCCTTGATCTAAGTTAGCTTTGGCCTCCTTGAGCGTCTGAAAATCTCATTTATTCATTTCTTCTGCCCTAACAAGTGCGGCTGTCATGAAATGCACGCTCGGCAAATTCAATTTTACCCAGTGAAATCATAAAATAAATACCATTTCCTTCACGATTAGAATTTTCTTTCTCAAACAGCAACAAACCGTAAAATTACCTGAACATATACAAGATAAAAATCACTCCACGGTTATATGACTTACAACTTTTTACAGTAGAGAAAACATCCAAATAATATTTTTGAAAGGTTTCATATCACTTCAGGATTAAAATTTCAAAAAAAAAAAAAAAAAAAAAAAAAAAAAAAAAGCCGACGCACATTCCAGTGGTGCCTGATTAATTCATTTTCTCATTTAATCATTTCATTTCCGCGACCAAATTCCTCCAGGTGGGAATACGCGGCAGTTTCACAGTCCAGTGACGTTGGGCATGATTTCATTTACCTCAACTTTTTTTTTTTTTTTTTTTTTTTTTTTTTGTCCTCTTCGAAATTCTTACATTTTGCATTCGTTTTTTCGTCCGCAATAACTCCACTTTTCACTCAGCCTTTCTGAAATCTTCATTAATCTTTGACCTGCGGAGTCCATTGGCAAATTCATTTCGCGTTCGACATCCCGAAGCGAAAATGTTTCTGATGCGCCGTGGAGAAGAGCCGCGCCAGATTCCCACCGCTTGCAACAAGCACTTCTTCTTCTTGTTCTTGTTCCTTCGATTCGTCATTTCTCTCCTCCGACCCGTGTGATTGCCTCCATCTTCTGTTCCTGATTCGCTCTGGTCCATTCCTCTTCTTCCCCGCCACAGTATTTTTTTCCTCTCTTGCCATTTCTTCCTTCAATAGAGACACTTCGTTCCTTGTTTCATATCCCCTTCGTCACCGGCGTTTCATCTCATCTGGCAATTTATAGGTTTTTCCGTGATTTATTGCTATTTCCTCATTATTTCCTTTTATCGCATTCCCCTTCGTCCATTAATGTACATCATCGCGCTGTTTCTCATTTCCATACGTTCTGAATTCTTCTGTATCCGCTTTTTATTCTTCTGTCTCCCTTCCCCATTATTCATGCAGGGTTGTTTAACACTCACTTCGTCATATTCATATTTCCTTCAACGCATTCCTCCTCCTCCTCCCCTCCCCCCCCCCCCCTCCTCCCTCCCATCTTCATTAATCCTCATATCTCCATTATGATTCTTATTTCCTTCTCTCTGTTTTAATCCTAAAGTTCTTTTGGTAGTTTTTAGTTCTGTTCATGCGCTTTACTCTTTAAATCTCTGCCATCATTATATTTTTAAGTTTCTTCCCCTCGGCTCTCACCTCTCTCTCTCTCTCTCTCTCTCTCTCTCTCTCTCTTTATTTAGTGTCTGTTTTAATTACAGTGTTCTCTTGAAGTTTACGAGTTCTGTCTTTCTTTCTGTCATTCTACTTTGTTCTTTAAAATCACTGTGCCCTCATATTTTCTGGCTTCTTCCCCTAAAACAACTCTCTCTCTCTCTCTCTCTCTCTCTCTCTCTCTCTCTCTCTCTCTGTCCCCCTCTGTGTCTGTCTGTCTGTGTCAGTCTCTTTACGTCATCATATTTTCTAATTCCGTCTCCTACAAACACATTCTCTCTCTCTCTCTCTCTCTCTCTCTCTCTCTCTCTCTCTCTCTCTCTCTCTCTCTCTCTCTAACTACCAAGAATTATTAATTCATGTGATGTTTCTAGTTCCTTTCCTTATACCTAACCTTCGTTTCTCTCTCTCTCTCTCTCTCTCTCTCTCTCTCTCTCTCTCTCTCTCTCTCTCTCTCTCTCTCTCTCTGTCCTATCTACCAAGAATTATTAATTCATGTGATGTTTCTAGTTCCTTTCCTTATACCTAACCTTCTCTCTCTCTCTCTCTCTCTCTCTCTCTCTCTCTCTCTCTCTCTCTCTCTCTCTCTCTCTCTCTCTCTCTCTCCTATCTACTAAGAATTATTAATTCATGTGATGTTTCTAGTTCCTTTCCTTATACCTAACCTTCGTCTCTCTCTCTCTCTCTCTCTCTCTCTCTCTCTCTCTCTCTCTCTCTCTCTCTCTCTCTCCTCCTATCTACCAAGAATTACTATATTAATTCATGTGACGTTTCTAGTTCCTTCCTCTACACCAAACCTTCCTCTCTCTCTCTCTCTCTCTCTCTCTCTACCAAGAATTATTAATTCATGTGATGTTTCTAGTTCCTTTCCTTATACCTAACCTTCCTCTCTCTCTCTCTCTTTCTCTCTCTCTTTCTCTCTCTCCTGCTACCAAGAATTACTGTATTAATTCGTGTGACGTCTCTAGTTCCTTCCTCTACACCAAACCTTCCTCTCTCTCTCTCTCTCTCTCTCTCTCTCTCTCTCTCTCTCTCTCTCTCTCTCCTATCTACCAAGAATTACTGTATTAATTCATGTGATGTTTCTAGTTCTTTCCTCTACACCAAACCTTCCTCTCTCTCTCTCTCTCTCTCTCTCTCTCTCTCTCTCTCTCTCTCTCTCTCTCTCTCTACCAAGAATTATTAATTCATGTGATGTTTCTAGTTCCTTTCCTTATATCTAACCTTCGTCTCTCTCTCTCTCTCTCTCTCTCTCTCTCTCTCTCTCTCTCTCTCTCTCTCTCTCTCTCTCTCTCTCTCCAAATTCCTTTCCAGTTGAATGAAGATAAATACGCCGGTATTTCATGTAACACAACGCATCGAGACAGATCAAATGGAGGAGGTTTGAATCGTCTGAATAATGCGAAGGCTTAATCAAGCTGCCCCGAATGGCCAAAAAACATTATTATTTCTGGCAATGAAGTGAACCTCGAAGATCGGTAATTAACATAAATTTCAAGGCACTTTCTCCTTTCCCATTTTCCTCTTGAGAAAATGGCCGGTTTGACATGTTCAAAATGTCTACAAATCTTTCGGTTTTTCCCGCTATACGCTTGAAAGTTAACAGTTGATATAACATTGTGGATTATAAAATTTCTCGATATTCGTTTGTTTGACTAATCCTTAAGGACTTCACAAGCACCCAATGGCTTCATTTCTATTGCCTTTTAGTGTTTTAAATCAAAAAGGAAGTTATTTTCCCCGTTCTTCATTTTCATACAATTAATCACATGTTTAGGTCTTGGGTTTAACAGTCATTTTGTAGAGCAAAGCATGCCCCCAAAAATTATGCGTGCAAGATTGTAAGATTGTATTATAATCCTGAATCTACCTACAAAAAATAACATGACTACCTACACCAATGAACAACTTGACCTTAAACGCGTGGGGGTATTAACTAAACTTAAAAAACGTTCCATTCAACAAACAAAACCTATGCTTTGAAATCTTCCCCTTAGATGGAACATCTGAGCATGAAACACGACCCTGATTAATAGTTTATGCCACTGAAGTTCACTATTGATCTTGCATCGTTTGACTATAAAAGTTAAGATGGACTGCGAACGTAAGCAATAATGTTTCATACTTGACGCTGAAATTTTATCGTTAACTGATTTACTACTGACAGAATTAAGACCTCAGTCATAAAATAAACTTGTACATGAAGTCAGAGCTAAAAGTTGGATAAGGATTGTGATTTACCTAATGCATGTCAAACATTGTCTATAATTTATGTTTCTCTCAATATCATTCATAGGTGACTAATCATGCATTACCGTAAGAGTATTTCTGAGTGCGTAAGCACTAGCGCATGGACGCACAATATATAAACACATATGCATATACATATATGATATACATGTACAAAATATTTATGTATATATATATATATATATATATATATATATATATATATATATATATATATATATATGCGTGTGTACATCGTCAGACCATCTGGCATAGAATTATTAGCCAAAGCCACGAAATTTTAGTTGATTTTAAATATTAATTCCCGGATCAATTTTTAAATATTAATTCCCGGATCATGAACCGGATGAGTTTGAGTGTTACCTTACATATCCGGAGGCAGAAACGGGTGTCCGAACCTGAACAAAACTCAATAATCATTCTTAATGTTAGCTGATGTCTCCGCGTAAAAAGGGTTTACGGAGATAAACGGGAACATTTTAGGAACCAAAGACTTACTATGACATAAAAATCGTCTGTGATTCCATACTGCACAGAGCGTGGTTCCATTTCACAACCCGCCCCCATCCTCCCACAAAGGACTTATGTTTACTCCTGTTAAAAGTAAATGCGCATTTACACGCCCTGAAATACGTTTAAAAAAAACTTTCAAAGATGTTAGAATGCTGACAAAACAACAATTCTATAGGACAAACTGCAAACCTCCGCCAAGAATGAAGAACCCACACTTAAAAAGGTCCCATCTTCCTGAAAGTTGCGTCTCTCCTGAAAAGTAATCACTTGTTGCCAGCTACAAGGCTTGACCTTGGTGGTGAAACAATTAACAGGTAGAGAATTATTTCATAAAATCACTTCATCACTTTCGGCAAATGTGTTGACGAGATATCTTCTGTTACACTCATACACTTTCGAGATATTTTTGTCAACACACACACACACACACACACACACACACACACACACACAAAAGTGTAACCTCACCCACCTTCGTCGGCAGAAGCAAATATCACAGCACAAAGAAATCATCTAAACACAACAGTTTTATACTTTATCAGATACATATGAATATGCTACAACAACGGCAGCAGCGAAAACAAGAACCTGAATTTTATTTTCAGGCTAAAAGTTGGTTTCCCAAGTGACATATTAGTGATATATTCAACCGCAGGTTTTCCGCGACGATTTTAATCGGGTTTTTAACCGCGGCGATTCTTCCGCGGAAGCGTTTATTACAGAGCGTTATGCCGGCGTCCGCGAACAATACACGAACGCAACCGCGAGCAGTAACTGGAGATAATCCCGGTCTTTTAAAACCCGCCCCGACACAAGAAACCGGAACTGAGGCAGACTGACCATCAAACAAAGAAGAAGAAGAAAAAAACAAAAACAAGGCATCCCCCCACTGATCTCTTTCGTTATTCAACAACAAAGCACTGGAGGAGGATGTACACTTTCCACGTCCTCGAGAGTCCTCCTCAAACACCTGTAGGCAGGTAAAAGGCTTTGATAAGTAATCCCAGAGAACAACTTAATAGCGGCTCCTTGTTTACCTTCGCTCGGGCCAGACAAAGGGATGGGTGTGATGCCGAGCGACCATCATTGTCTGGGCGCTGTTTGCAAATCACTTCGGCAAGCCTGTCAGAACCAGAGTGTTGATTTGATTTATGTCTGTCTTTCTTGGGGGTAAACGAGACTACTCTTCTTCTTACTTCTTCTTCTTCTTCTTCTTCTTCTTCTTCTTCTTCTCTTGAGAACTCTCGTCACTTGAACTGCGAGCTTCGTATATCAGATTCTAAAGGGCCCGAAGTAATTACTCAATTAGGCTCTTGTTTATCTTCTCCAGCCTCGTGGTTTTCCTAAGCACGCTTTTGTTTTTCTTTCGGGAATGGCTGGTAATCAGATATACACACGCGGAATAAAAGTGTTACCTATAATCTGCACATTAACTTTAAAAGTACTCTGTTTTCTGTTTACTCATGTGCGCCGCTTATGAACAGACCGCGAACAGACCACGCAACGTCATTAGAGCCAAAGAGGGTTTGAAATAGCCCGGCGCAGAGGGAACACAACAGGAAGCTCCCTGTTTCTGGGGTTGACATTGCAAAAGAACAAAAAGCTCCCTCCTGCAATAGCCACCGCCAGACTTCCTGTGTAATGACAGTCAAGTGTTAAGGGCGAAATGGCGACTGAGGGAGGGAGGGTTGGAGGGAATTTGAAACTCTGGAGGGTGAAGGGTTGATAAGGGTCGTTAGAGCAGGAAAAAAACGGTGGATAGTATAAAGGCCGAGGAATGCCAGATGATGAAAGAATAAAAAAAATCACCACATGGGCACTGGTTTAAGTAAGAGCAGTTGTTTTCTTTCGGGTTGGAAGGGGGGAGGCATGGCTCAAGAAATGTCTTAATTTTGTCTACTTGGTGAGTTTGAGTGCCTTGTACAGCTAGGCTATAATGAAAAAAAAATTATTTTAGCTGAGATTTATCTGTGGTTTATTTAAATTCTTGAAATAATAAAATAAAACCATCAAATCCAACAAGATTTTAGTTGAGATTTAGTTATGGTTTATTTCAATTCTGGAAATAAAAAAAATACAATTAAGAAAATTAGTTTGTGTTCGAAGATTTGTGCAATACGGTCACGTAAGCGTTTTCCACGAAACATCCCGCAACAGTGCTGGACACAAGTTTTAGGTGACACAAATGCTGTAAAGTACAATCGTTTTAAGAACAAAAAGGCCAGGGAATCGAAACACAAATTTGAACGATGAAGCATCATGTTTTGGATACATTGCAAAAAAATCGCAGCGTTGAATTTAACAAAAACAACATTGAAAAGTAAATCCTGTTTAAGTACGCGGGCATGGGTACAGAAAGTGTATCTAAGAAACAATCTATTCTTTAAGAATACTTAGAAAAGCACTCGCACTGAAGAGCGTGCAATAGTATCAAATACTGACTGGTACGTTCCGATACAGAGAAAGCTGGGGACACAAGGAAGTTGAATAGCCAAATGAAGTGAGTTTGGTTCAACGGTTTTTAAATTCATGGAAACTGAGGCAAAGCATTTGGTTTTAAGAAAATTTCATAAAAAAAAAAAGTTAGGGGCAGTTCAATAGTACATAGATACTTCAAGAACAGCACCCGAAGGAATCCTGTTTTCTAAAGTCCAGGGCATATATTATGACTGGTTCTTAACCAGCGGTGCTCGCATGAAGCCGGTTCCTAAGGGGTGCGAGGATGCCTATGAATAATTAAAGCAAAATATATTTTTATATACGCATGCTATTTTTTTCTGCAAAAAATAAAAATAAAATAAAAAATTAAATAAAATGATATTATTATTATTATTATTATTATTATTATTATTATTATTATTATTATTATTATTATTATTTCAGCAATTCCGGGGGTGCAAGAACTTACTGCTGATTTGAAAGGGGCGCATACAATGAAAAAAATTAAGAACCACTGCCATATGATGAGAAATCCACCGGTAATTGACAGTGCAGAACAACTCTCGCAGTAAGTCAAACTGATAAGGTCTTCAAGTGATTAAAAAATACTTCAACGGGTATTCTGAGAAGATTCACGAATAATGGCCGAATTAACCTCGTAGATATTACGTTCAATAAGTTGGAAGTCCTTAGGGAACAATTCCTAAGATATTACAAAAAAAGGTCGACTCGCAAAATTAGTTACTACCGAACCAGGGACTAAAACGTGTTTTCCGTATATTTTTCTCTAATTATAAGATAATTATGGATATATATCTGCATATGGAATATATAATATATAATATATATATATATATATATATATATATATATATATATATATATATATATATATATATATATATATATATATATATGTGTGTGTGTGTGTGTGTGTGTGTGTGCGTGTGTGTTAGTTATATATAGTATCGAAGCATAAGATAAAAGTCAGAAAGGGTAACAGCAACAAAAGATGACGCCTTAAAATACTGCAAGTTATAGTTTCTGTAAAAACGCATTGACCCCGTTCTCCTACTTTTGAAAAAAATCAGCATTTGTAAATCCTTTAATGATAGAAATTTCTGAATACAGAAATCAATTACAAATCCAAACATTTCCCAGAGGCAATCAGTTCAGGATAGAATGATTGAATGGTATGTTTTTAAAAACTGGTGTTGCTACTACTATGATCATCGATGCTGGTAAATAAAAATTACCGTTACAGATGAGGAATGGCAACTGAATCAGTAGTGTATCAAACATCAAAGTAATGTTTTTTAATGTAATATAAGCTTAAATATTTCAAGAGGGTAGTCATATCCAGTTTTAGATTGTCGAAGTTAGTGCACATAAACTTATTTTTTATTTTTTAAAACTTACATAGTCAAGTTCTGTTAAGATATTTGACAAAAAATACTACTATACTCTCTCTCACTCTCTTTCATCCTGCAAATATGATTGGCTTAACAGAACTCTCGTAAATGTGGCAGAAATCTGCTAACGACTTTATCCCTCTAATGTCTTTATAAGTCAGTGCCATGCCGACTTTATTTAGTCTACAAGATGGTTACCGGTAGGATATCCTTTGATTTAACAGTTACATTGAATGCTTTGCAGTTACCTCCTACAGCAAGCAAGCTCTTGTATCAATGTCCTTAATCACTCCAATCACAGTAACGAGGTAATAAAGTTCTAGGATTTACAAGACAAAACTATTTGTACATACTTGACACCTTTTTAGTTTTCTGAAAAGAAAACTATTGTGCCGGCTTTGCCTGTCCGTCTGCACTTTTTTCTGTCCGCACTTTTCCTGTCCGCCCTCAGATCTTAAAAACTACTGAAGCTAGAGGACTACAAATTGGTTTGTTGATCATCCACCCTCCAATCATCAAACATCCCAAATTGCAGCCCTCTAGCCTCAGTAGTTTTTACAGCATTTTAAGGTTAAAGTTAGCCATAATCTTGCGTCTGGCAACGATATAGGCCAGGCCACCACCGGGCCATGGTTAAAGTTTCATGGGCGCGGCTCTTACAGCATTATACTGAGACCACCGAATGATAAATCTACTGTATTTTCGGTGGCCTTGATTATACGCTGTAGCGGCTTTACAGAAAACTCGATTGCGCAAAAGAAAGTTCGGCGCATTTTCTACTTTTTTTTTTCTTTTTTTTTTAATAAATTCTTTTCCTTTAGCAACCAAATGGTGACGTCCAAGCTAAAGCTTCGCAAGACAAACAGGCAGTCCTTAAATTATGACAAGTTGACAAGTTGTCTACCTACGTCTAGAAAGGAACGGAGCCCATTAACACAATCCAAAATCCACGTCTAGAAAAGTCTGATGGCATATTCCACTTCCAAACGGGATTTTCGAAAATGTCTAAGTCTGGAAAGGAATCTGCTAACATATCAAAAATTTCAAATAAGTTATACGTAAAATAAAAGGACGACGTAGCTTTTTAATCAGACACAATAAATTTAGTCCTTCGTCCCTTGACTGTAAGGCATCAAAAGTACTATGTTTCTTCGTATGCAGAAACTCGCGATTTAAATAGAAATTTACTTAACTCAAAGAAAAGGAAGGACAGAAAGAATGGCTGACGAAAAATTCAAAGAATTCTGATGCATAGAAAGCCCGAAATCTATGGCGTGCTGGGTCATATAACCAAAACCCTATAGGCATATAGCCAACCTTAAACATTTGTAGGCAACACCAGGCATAAGGGTATATATAATTCAGCGCTTAATAACTAGTTATCAACAAAGAAATTACACCACGACTGGCAAAGAATATGAAGTAATTATCTCAGATAACTTGAAACAACACAACAGATATAAAAAAAAAATAAATAAATAAAGGAGAAAGGACAAGAAAGCAACCCGATAATCATAGCGACTTCTTATTTTCTTACTTTCCTTGGCGCATGAAAACCTCATCTACTGGAAAGTGAAAGAAAAAGGATGCAAGGATATTCTCGTTCCCTCAAGGGCCTGTCAACTGAGACGGGGCAACAGAGTGACAGAAAATGATTATAAATGGACGGAAAAACAAACGACCCGCCGTACCCTGTTCAGAAACGAGGTCGTTTGGACGGTTAAAAAAAAATAAATAAAAAAAAAAAAAAATAAAAAAATCCTTTTCATTTCAGACTTGTATCTTCAGATTTTGCAAACCAGTGTGATGCCGAAATAAATCCAAACTTCAGAGTGATATGGAATCTGGTGTAATCTCAACGACTTTAAAACGAATACGGAGCCAGAACTATAATAAATAAATGAACATGTAACGGAATAAATATAAAAGATGAAGAAGACTTTATTCAAATGACTGAAAGTTTAACGTTGCGAGAAAAAGAAACTCAGTGACAAACGGAACACGCCAGAATTCTTAAGCAGCGACATATTAGCTCTAGCTAATATTAATTTCTTCCCAGCATTCTTTATACACACATATATTATGGTCAGCTGGTGCAGTCTATTGGCAGAAGATTCTGCGGAACAATGAACAATCCAAATTAAGGATTTTTCCTTTTACTTGTTAAGTTACCTTTTCCTACAGTCAAGAAAAATCATTTTCTTATACCATTTTACAAAAAAAAAAAAAAAAAAAAAAAACTTAAGCTTAAAGTGTTAATTGTCAGAACCAAATCCAATTCCTCAACCATAAAAAATGTGTTCCTGTTTAGAGCTCATAAGACATATAAATCAAATTACAGCCTTTGCAAGATGTCTTTAAGTGGTCAATACTAACCACGTAAAAACACCATTAAATAAATCTGTGCACATTGGTTTTGAAAATCAGTGTCGGTAATGACTGTTCAACGTCTCCATTGAAATGCAACAGTCACGCCGAGTATCACACAGAGAGGGAAATCAACTTAGAAACATTTGGAGAAACCTTCACCCGGAGCCGAATCATTGAGCCCTTAGGATCACCCATAAACACCCCATCCCCACAAACACAGCACACACAAGACACCCACAGCATTTTCCCCTTCGAGGTCCCCAAAGACTCACCCAGAGTCTCCATTTCCCTGGCGATTATCTTCCCATCCGACGAACATAAAAGGCGCCGCGCGGTTACCTCCCTCCGATCCCTCCGGGGGGATCCGCCCTGTGACCCCTTCGGCTGACCTCAGGGAAAGGTCAGCCCCACCCAAAACCAGCGGGAGGGGAAGGGACGGAGGAGGAGGATGAGGAGGACCGCTGCTGACCTGTCAGCGTTAATTAGCGTTACCTGTTAACATCTCCATATACAAATGGAGCCCATTACAGGACCTATTGGATTCGACCACCGCGGAGACAAACGGCCTAGTGGGCGGGGGTTTTCCAGAGGCCCTATTTGGCCTCTGCAAATATCTCCCCAACGATGTCTTGCTATTTCAACGTCTCTCGAAACTCTGTATCTCGTTGAGCATTTTAATTGCCTTTTAGAGTTCTCGACGTTTCCGCTTTGTTTTATCCACTTTGTTGCTGATTTCATTACAAAATACCATATTTCTCTATTCCATAAGCTACATTCAAAACAGCTACGGGGTTTCTTTTCATTAGAAATTCTTTCAAAATCAGTCTTTCATTTTTAAATTTACTTTTAAGACCATCCTCGGACGTTATGATTATCTGTTAGCGCAAAGAAAAATTAGCTCTTTTTAATGCCATTTATAACTCTTCAAATAAAAACCCAAAAAATCACAATTTTCTGTTTCCATATTTCCAGAAGTTTATTTCATTTAATTAAAAAAAAAACATAACTGTTTGAAAAGTTTTACGAAGTTTTCAAAACCGAAACTGCCTGGCTTCTCAGTTTCCCGTTTTCTCACAAATTTCTCGCATCTGCTAACTGCAGCACAAATTACAAATTTCTCGCATCTGCTAACTGCAGCGCAAATTGCTAGTTCGTGCAAAGTCGTGCTTCCGTGCCGCTTTGTGCCTTCAGTCATGGTAACAAAGTCGTTTTGTACGCCTTCATTACGGGTCTTTTCAGTGTCAAGTCCTTTGGATAAGGATTCTTCTTCTCCTCCTCCTCCTCCATCAAGAATGGCTGTGATGACTCAAGAGGTTATTTTTCTTAATGCCTTCTTTCGTCCCAGTTGCTTTTGCAACGTTGCGTATTTGAGTTTTAAACCTGTCCACAAACATAAAAATACTGCGTACAAGCCACGTATGGATACACTATATACATATACACACACACATATATATATATAATATATATATATATATATATATATATATATATATATATATATATATATATATATACTCATATATATATATATATATATATATATATATATATATATATTAATATATATTCCTCAGCAAGCCTAAACGCTCTACTCAAGTTAATCCAAATTCCATTATTCCTCTGCTGACCTGAGCAAGGCAATAGGTACTTAGTACTTATTCGTTTGCAACTGATGTCATATATTTTGGGAAAGGGCATGTTGTTAGCAACCTTAGTTTAAAAAGACTCGCTGATAAGCTGGTACCCATTCAGACTGGTGGACAGGCGTGGATCGAACCACGGACCTTGCAAATGCATGCTACTGAGTTCATATGTAAAATATGACGAATTTCTGCAGGCATTCCACAATCAATTCAGTGCCTCGAATATTATTATTATTTTTATTATTTCAGTAGATGAGACCTACTCACATGGAACAAGCATACAGGGGACGTTGATTTGAAATTCAAGCTTCCAACGAATGTTGGTTTCAACCTCCCAACGCAGACCCCACGCTGCAGCAATAACTGATCATGATTCAGAGCCACTGAGTTTCCATCGCCCTGGGAGAGACGCGAACCCGCGACATCTGAGTGGCATCCACGACACTAACCACTATACCAGCGGACCAGTAATTCTTTACTATCATTCAGGATAGATCCAAAATGCATTAAATTATCAAAAAATATCAACCCACAGGCTATATACAAAGGCAGTCACAGTCACATGAGTACAAACTAAAAATAATGGTCAAACATTCAATGTTAAGGATATAGTTTTCAAATCTCTCTCTCCGTAAGGAAAACGAATAGGCTTTAAACAGAAATGCAACCTAGTGTTTTATTTAGGTATCTCAACGCTTTTCCATTAAGAATTACAAGTTGATTATTTCTCTTATAATAGCCAATATGGAATATTAATTGGTTGCTGTTATCAACATATTATCATTATCATTACTATCGGGAGCAGCGTCAGTTGTAGTAAAAGTAATAGCAGCAGTATAGAATCTTTAAATATACATGTGCATTCATACAAACATACACACACACATATATATACATATATATGTGTATATATAAATATAAAGAGCCCATAAAAATGCCAAAATGTAGAAAGTTAATGCTATATTTCAGAGACCAACTGTCTCTCTTTTCAGGCAAGAGAGAGACAGTTGGCCTCTGAAATATAGTATTAACTTTCTACATTTTGGCGTTTTTATGGTCCCTTTACATCTCACACGTCTCGAACTCTCGCCATACCCGCGCAAATAACTTCGCTGCTGGGAAGAAAGGGCGTTGGGTCGGGTATGATACATGAAACATACGTACCGGGTCTAAGCGATGTCAGGCAGGGCAGCCGATCGAGACCACAGGTCTACCCCAAAGCCAAATCAAAAAGTCCTTCAAAGAAGGCATCGTGCTTACCCCATACAAAAATGGGAATAAAAGCACGTTAAAAGAAGAAGAAGAAGAAGAAGAATATTTGATGGAATTCTGTTCTAACAGAAAATATTTCACTGTCATATATATATGTATATGAATATATATATATATATACATATATATATACATATATATTATATATGTATATATATATGTATATATGACTGTGAAATATCTTCTGTTAAAACAAAATTCCATCAAATATAAGAGGTTATAAAAACGCCAAAATGTAGAAAGTTAATACTATATTTCAGAGGCCAACTGTCTCTCTTGCCTGAAGAGAGAGACAGTTGGTCTCTGAAATATAGCATTAACTTTCTATATTTTGGCGTTTTTATGGCCTCCTTTATATTTGATTATATATATATATATATATATATATATATATATATATATATATATATATATATATATATATATATATATATATATATATATATAATACAGGTTGCTCATGACAACGTTTTTAAATTCCCCATAACGATAAAAATTAGATTAAGCAAGAAAAACCATACACAGGCCTCATGAAAATCGCTGTT
>NC_089791.1:24948387-24988387 GCF_040412425.1 Macrobrachium rosenbergii | reverse complement strand
ATATATATGTATATATATATGTATATATGTATATATATTTATATATATATTATATATATATATATTAAATGTGTATAGATATATATTTATATAGATAGATAAATAGATAGGTAGATGTCAATCTATAGATAGATAGACAGATAGACAGATAGATAAGTATTCATTCTAAGCATATTTTATCTGAAATCTTAATAATCTCTCTCTCTCTCTCTCTCTCTCTCTCTCTCTCTCTCTCTCAAAGACAAATGGGAAACAAATGGAGAGGCTCATACTTATTCGTCTCCTGCTGTGATAATGAAAAAGAGCTTTCTCTGACACTAACATGGTATAACAGCTAATTCTACATCTTGAAAAAAAACATAATGACTAACCATATAACGTTTTTTGTTTAAAGGAAATGGTACGACGGATAATATGAATGAGGGATTTTGGTCTCTTGTGTGTGTTTTTGTGTGTGTGTTTATTCTACATATATATACATATATGCTGTACATACACACACACACACACACACACACATATATATATATATATATATATATATATATATATATTCATATATAAAATATATATATATATATATATATATATATATAGCATGGTATGAATGGGTTACTCTTGATGTTTTAAAATACTTATAACAAATTCACAAAACTGCACTGAAACCCCAGACTATCCTTTTCTTCGAATGTTAGAATAGCAAGCCCAAAAGACATTTTTAGACGGGGTCTTAGATCAATTCTTACGTACTGCATCAGATGGTGAAAATTGAAAGTTCAGCAAAGTTGAGCAAAAAAATAGACCAGTTAAAGCTGAATGCATGAAAAGCGTTAGTGAAAGAATACATGTTAGAGCATCCAAAACTCGATGTACCAAAAGTTGCAGAATGGCATAAGTAGGAAACTGTAAATACAGGAAATATTTAGAGTAATTTGTATTTCTCCTAACGTACAGTCCTGAAGTTCTTTTTATAGGATTCACCTCGCGTTCGCAAGCAAAATTCTATGTAAAGAACAAAGGCTTGCATTAGTGCATGAACAAATTCAAGCATCAAGTGAACTACGACGGAAGTCTGAAGGTACCTAAATTTATGACCGTTAATGTTAAGAACACAATAGAATATAGAATTTAGGCCAAAGGCCAAGCGCTGGGACCCGAGTTCATTCAGCGCTGAAACGGAAATTGACAATAAAAGGTTTGAAAGGTGTAACAGGAGGAAAACCTCGCAGTTGCACCATGAATCAACTGTTAGGAGAGGGTGGAAAGGAAGATGGAAGAAAGAGAATATGAATTGAATTGAACTGAATATATAATTTAGGCCAAAGGCCAAGCGCTGGGACCTATGAGGTCATTCAGCGCTGAAACGGAAATTTACAGTAATAAGGACTGAAAGGTGCAACGGGAGGAAAACCTCGTAGTATGAATCAATTGTTAGGCGATGGTGGAAAGTAAGATTGAAGAAAGAGAATATGGACAGAGGTACAGTAAAAGGAATGAAAGGGGTTGCAGCTAGGGGCCTAAGGAAGGGACGCAGCAAAGAGCCTTAAGTAAAGCCTACAGTGCACCGCATGAGGTGCACTGGCGGCACTACCCACCCTTCCACGGGGCGTTCTCTAGTTCCATTAGGGTAGAAATTGGGCTACCACTACCACACATTTCGCTAGCTCGTGACCTTCCCTTCCCCTCCCCCTCACCCATTCACACCTTCACCCTAGAGGGATAAGGCACCCAGCCCCCCGTCCCCCAGGGGGCATTCAATGTTAAGAAGCAAGAACACCAAAAGAAAAGAAATCCACCAAGGCCAGGCACAGTCTCGAACGTCCTCTAAAAACGAACCGTGCGGAAATGATGACAAAACCGCCAGGCCAGGTCGCAGGACAGGTGTATATGTCACCTGAATATACAGCTGATTGTGCCAAGTAGCAGGTAACATATAATGAATGAGGAGCGAGGAATGGTAATTTATTATCTCTGAGAGACTAGAAAGCAGTTGCGTGAGTGCGAAGGTGGCAGAACGAGTTAGACCGAGAAATATGGTCCAGGGACAAGAAATGAGAGAATGGGTAACTTGTAAAGCTATAGAAATAGAAAAAATGTTGCGTAATGGATGGTCTGAGCCACCGGATTCAGAAGTGAGAACGGAAGGAATATATATATATATATATATATATATATATATATATATATATATATATATATATATATATATATATATATATATATATGTGTGTGTGTGTGTATCTATACTGTACACACACACACACATATATACACATACATGCAGACATACCTACATACAAACATATCTACTGTACATATCAAGCTGGTGTAAAGAAATTTCTTCTTCACTGACGTAGTATCTACACTTACCTCTAACTGAACAACAGTTAGAAGAAATTAAACGATGAAAACTAAATAATCAGTCACCTTAACGAAGCCTAAAGCTACTAAGGATCAAGAATAGAAAATAACCATAATTATTATGAAGCGTATTCCACATCTCATTAGCAGATACAAAGAACAGAGGTAAAAAAGATGGATGAACAACATCCGCCAAAGAGACCAGAAAAAGGGGGGGAGGGAGGGGGCTTGGGAAATAAGCCCCCCTCCCCCTTTTTCTGGTCAATAGATTATAGATAGAAGGATTAGACGCGCACAGTAGTGAGCCAACAATGGAAGGAGGCACAAAATGAAGGGTTGCATGAAGCCAGACGCAATGGGGAGAGCGAGAAATATTGGGTTACAGATGACAAGATTCCAAAGACGGATGGCCATAGAAACTGGAAAGAATGCCGAAGGTGGGAAAGGTAAGAAGTCCGGGTTAAATGAGTAATGAGCTTGCAGGAGGAACAGGTAGGACCTGGGTGCGGTGATGGAGGAGGGCTTGTAGGAAACTATAATAGATTGCCCCTGATATAAAGAAGGGAGAGAGAGAGAGAGAGAATGGGGTATCTAGTAAATGGAAGAATTGAGAACTCCGAGAGAGAGAGAGAGAGAGAGAGAGAGAATGGGGGTCTAGTAAATGAAAGAATTGAGAACTCTTCCAGACCGATATAGAAAAAGAGAGAGAGAGGTGTAGCTATGGGGTCTAGTAAATAAAAGGAATTGAGAACTCCTCAGGGGAGAGAGAGAGAGAGAGAGAGAGAGAGAGAGAGAGAGAGAGAGAGAGAGAGAGAGAGAGAGATCTATGGGGTCTAGTAACTGAAAGACTTGAGAGCTCCTAGAGAGAGAGAGAGAGAGAGAGAGAGAGAGAGAGAGAGAGAGAGAGAGAATGGGGGGTCTAGCAAATGGAAGAATTGAGAACTCTTCGAGAACGATAGAGAGAAAAAGAGAGAGAGAGACAGCTATGGGTTCTGGTAAATAAAAGACTTGAGAACTCCTAGAGAGAGAGAGAGAGAGAGAGAGAGAGAGAGAGAATGGGGGTCTAGTAAAGAAAAGACTTGAGAACTCGAGAGAGAGAGAGAGAGAGAGAGAGAGAGAGAGAGAGAGAGAGAGAGAGAGAGAGAGAGAGAATGGGGGTCTAGTAAATGAAAGGCTTGAGAACTCCTCAGGAGAGAGAGAGAGAGAGAGAGAGAGAGAGAGAGAGAGAGAGAGAGAGAGAGAGAGAGAGAGAATGGGGTCCGGTAAATGAAAGGCAAGAGAACTCCTTACACCTGTTTTGTCCCTGAAGCAAACTAAGTAAGTTGTCGGACAAAGTATGAAGAGCAGCTCTCGAAAAATATCACCAGGCCTTGGAGCTTGTGTGAAATAACAGAGGTTACTGGAAATACACTGACAAAGCTTGTCGACATGCAGAACAGAGAAAAACATGTCGACATCTCTATACGGACAATGAAAATAGGAAGATACTGCCTAAAAAATACATTTAATCAAATATTTTTTCATTTAATAAAAAGATGATTATTACAAATGCTGCAGACTGAGAATGTCTTTTAGTTTTGTCAAATAGTGTGCATGAAAACGATATTTGGTTTTACTGAGGGATACTACACAACATAATTATTCAGTAATACTTAGTGTCAATATTTTTTTTAAATGTTAAGATTTCTTCAAATAAAAAGGGAAAAAACAATGACTAAAATGTGAAAAAAAAATCACAGTACACTACCTGGAATGTCACCCATACAAGGAAAAAGGTTAACTGCACGAAACTTCTAACAAATGGATAAGTTTCTCGTTACCTTAGTGTCGCATTTGCCCTGTCACAACAACTGTGAATAAGAAACGTTAGATGAACTGACCTGAATATAGAATTTAGGCCAAAGGCCAAGCACTGGGACCTATGAGGCCATTCAGCGCTGAAACGGAAACTGACAGCAAAAGGTTTGAAAGGTGTAACAGGAGGAAAACCTCGCAGTTGCTCTATGAATCAACCGTTAGGAGAGGGTGGAAAGTAAGATGGAAGAAAGAGAATATGAAAGGAGGTACAGTAAAAGGAACGAAGGGGGTTGCAGCTAGGGGCCAAAGGCATGCTGCAAAGAACCTCAAGTAATAATGCCTACAGTGTACCACATGAGGTGCACTGACGGCACTAACCCCCTATGGGAATCGTTAGATAGGTAACATTTACTACCTAGAGCAAAACGCACATTTCCAATATTGCACAGAAATTACTTCAACTACATCAACTATATACCTGAAAAAATTATAAGTAAAGGCTCACTTAGTATCAGAAACTGACGTCAAACACCAGTCGTTCAGGCGAACTGAACTTGTCAAGAAAAATTCTTTATTCTGAGAAAATTCTTCAAAAATTATTTCCTATCGATACTGTGCATGTACAATCCACACACGCATTTAAGTATCTCTTCTCCTCATCATAAAACCACTAGAGGAAAAAGTGGTTGGTGACAAAGCCACTAAAAAAAAGGAGAGGAAAAAAAAAAAAAGTTCCAACTGGACAAAGGAACTTTAACAAGCGCACCTTAGAACACAGCCTCATTTTATCACGAAAAGTCCACCGCACTGAATTCAATAGTCGGTCCTCCTCCTCCTCCTCCTCCTTCCCGTCCTCCTCCTCCTCCTCCTCCTCCTCCTCCTCCTCCTCCTCCTCCTCCTCCTCCTCCTCCCGTTTCAATTACCAGATCGAATGTTGAGACAATGGCAGAACAAGTGATGCAGTCTGCACTCCATGATCAATGGACCCTTGCAACACACGGTATCGGAATGCCGAATCGTGCGTACGTATGTACGTACGTACGGCCACTCGGGCACCCGCCCCCCAAATCCCCTCCCCTCTGGGCCCTGCCTTTCGAATCGTGCATGGTAGCCGTGCCCGGGTCATCGAGATTATAATTATCATTATTTTGCCTTCGGTACTTCTCAGGAGGTTCCTCTTTTTTTTATTTTTTTATTTTTTTTTTTTTTATTCCCCAGAGTCCTAAAAAGGCCGAAATCGACATGACGACTTGTGTTGAAGGATGGTTATAAATAGCATTAAAAAAAGGATGCATATTCGTTTATAATTACATGCACACAGGCTCATTTGCATAAACTTGCGTGTGAGCATGCATGTAAGAGAGATTTTATGCACCAACTACAAATTTTATTTAAAAAAAACACATACTGATAAACACACATTCTACCTTTAAACTTTGATTTGAGATTTTCTCTCTCTCTCTCTCTCTCTCTCTCTCTCTCTCTCTCTCTCTCTCTCTCTCTCTCTCTCTCTCTTGTGGAACTGTAAAATGCATTAAGTTCTGTCGATAACAGATATCCTCCAAAGAGCTTGTAGACAGTTTGCCCACATCCAGGCGCATAAACGTATCTGATGTACACTCACTGAAGAGAGAGAGAGAGAGAGAGAGAGAGAGAGAGAGAGAGAGAGAGAGAGAGAGAGAGAGAGAGAGGAACATATACAGAAAACCTGGTGTGCGAAATATATGAACAATACAAAGATCAAAATTATATCTTAAAAGATTTATATACAATAAGCAAAAAAAAAAAAATAAAATGAGAAAAACAAACAAAACAATACAATAACAAAAAAACCATGAAGATGGGGAGACCCCCCCCCAAAATCACAAAAAACACCGAACGAAATACACAGCACGTCACGCACACGTATAAAATGTATTTATGTCTCTGAGGCTTAAAAGAAAGGAACATCAATGATACATTGTGGTATGGAAGACGAAATCTGACCTTAAGAGCGAAATTCTGACAAAGACAGAGTATTCCAAGGTTATAAAGGAGAGAGAGAGAGAGAGAGAGAGAGAGAGAGAGAGAGAGAGAGAGAGAGAGAGAGAGAGAGAAGGAAACCGATAACAAACGATCTCATTAAAAGTTGCTCACGATATTTTCCTCATTAGTTACCATCTCTCTCTCTCTCTCTCTCTCTCTCTCTCTCTCTCTCTCTCTCTCTCTCTCTCTCTCTCTCAATATCATACTCTTGGGGTTTAATGCAGGAGCAAATCATCAAGTAATATCGCCATTAGCGATCTCAAAGAATAATAATAATAATAATAATAATAATAATAATAGTGAATGAAGACGATACTTAACACCAGAAATAATAATAAATAATAATAAACGTGTCTATAATTAACACCGGTTTATACCGCTGCCTAGTTTTCTTTCTTGTCTGAACTCTTCAAACTCTTCTTAGACAAATATAGAACTCATCTTGAACAAAATTACATAGATGAAATGTGATGAGGAAATAATATATAAATTATATTATTTAACAGAGAAAAATGATCTAATCTGGTAGAAAGCTTCAACTCGTTAATCGAATTACTTCAGCCTGCTGCGTCTCATTTTACCTTGCGTCTAGTAATAAGTTTGTTCATTTTCTGTCTAACGGTAGAACAACAAAAGATTAGCCAATAATCGAGGTCTGGAGAGAGAGAGAGAGAGAGAGAGAGAGAGAGAGAGAGAGAGAGAGAGAGAGAGAGAGAGAGAGAGAGAGGAATGTCTTCAAATTACAGTAGTAACGATTTATAAACTGTGTAGAGAGAGAGAGAGAGAGAGAGAGAGAGAGAGAGAGAGAGAGAGAGAGAGAGAGAGAGAGATGAGAGTCTACAAATTAGAAATGATTTATAAACTGTTCAGAGAGAGAGAGAGAGAGAGAGAGAGAGAGAGAGAGAGAGAGAGAGAGAGAGAAGAGGAATGTCTCCAAATTAGTAACGATTTATAAACTGTGGAGAGAGAGAGAGAGAGAGAGAGAGAGAGAGAGAGAGAGAGAGAGAGAGAGAGAGATCTTGTCTCCAAATCAATAAAGATTTCCTGAAGAGAGAGAGAGAGAGAGAGAGAGAGAGAGAGAGAGAGAGAGAGAGAGAGAGAGAGAGAGAGAGAGAGAGAGAGAGAGAGTTCTTGTCTCCAAATTAATAAGATTTAAAAACTGTTCAGAGAGAGAGAGAGAGAGAGAGAGAGAGAGAGAGAGAGAGAGAGAGAGAGAGAGAGCTTGTCTCCAAAATACTAAAGATTTATAAACTGTTCAGAGAGAGAGAGAGAGAGAGAGAGAGAGAGAGAGAGAGAGAGAGAGAGAGAGAGAGAGAGAGAGATCTTGTCTCCAAATCCATAAAGATTTCAAACCTGGAGAGAGAGAGAGAGAGAGAGAGAGAGAGAGAGAGAGAGTTCTTGTCTCCAAATTAATAAGATTTAAAAACTGTTCACAGAGAGAGAGAGAGAGAGAGAGAGAGAGAGAGAGCTTGTCTCCAAAATACTAAAGATTTATAAACTGTTCAGAGAGAGAGAGAGAGAGAGAGAGAGAGAGAGAGAGAGAGAGAGAGAGAGAGAGAGAGAGAGAGAGAGACTCCAAATGAGTACCGATTTACAAACTGTTTACACTTACTAATCCGTAACCTCAAGCCACCCAGACATTATCTCTTCTATTGAGAGGTAAAATGATACTAAACCCGTTAGGCCTAAATAGTGTCATTTCCAAGGGTCACCTTCATCAGCCTGTAATTGTATGTAATTCTGATCACCTGCCGTATCTTGTTTGCTACAAATTTTAGGGAGGCAATATTTCCGTGAGAAGTTTTTTCAATAAAGTCATCCGGTATATTCTTCTCTCTCTCTCTCTCTCTCTCTCTCTCTCTCTCTCTCTCTCTCTCTCTCTCTCTCTCATGAACTAATCTAACATACACAAACACATATACATACATACATGTATGTACGTGTGTATGTTTGTATATGTATATATATATAATGTATAACTGAATCACGAATCAGTCATACATTATATATATATACACATACATACATACATACATACATACATACATACATACATACAAGTATGTATGTATATGTGTTTGTGCATGTTAGGTTAGTCCATGAGAGAGAGAGAGAGAGAGAGAGAGAGAGAGAGAGAGAGAGAGAGAGAGAGAGAGAGAGAGAGAGAAACAATATACCGGATGACTTTAATGAAGAAATTTCTCCAGGAAATATTGCTTCAACTATTCCTGTGGATTCTTTGAAGCACTGGAAACCAGTAAAACAGCCAATATCTTTTGGTATAAACGCCCCTTTCTTCTGAATGACGAGCTAAAGGGCTTCACAATAGTGAACATATTGCGGAGTGGGGAAAATATGAGTATTCCTTCCACCGGTTACATCAAATTCACAATGGTTGTTACAACTCACAAGCGTAAGGAAAATATAAATCCATTTCTCTTGGAAAATCTATTATTTTCGCACGCAGTACATCACGCTCAATTAAGTAAGGCAATTAATATATGATTTATTGAGTGATTCAGCTTATAACCTATGTCCACGAACCAAAGGTCTATCAACCAAGCGTGTATTAACTAAAAGAAAAAAAAAGGTATCTGAAACTATGCTGCCCTAAAATGAAAAACTGCAGTATCTGCAAAATTTCCGAAATTGAGATATGCCACCTACTGGGCTCGTGAAACACCAATACACAAGTTATTGCTGCAGTTTCAGAATGATTCTTCAATGCATTCCACGAGTACTTACAGGGTTAAATTTGTAGTATCTGCTAAATCAGTCGTAAGGCAAGGGAGCAAGGGAGTATCTGCCATTTTTCTGTTTTGTATTTTTTGCAGATACTGCAGTCTTCCATTTTAGGGCAGTATGCCTCGCGGATGATTGGTAGCCATGTCATCCATATTAAGCGGATGACCCAATATACACCTTAAAGTATACTGATTTAACAACAACCGGAATAGAGGTTATGATAACAATTCAGAGAGCGTTTTATGAAAGTTTCCACATTAATAATTAGTAATACAAAATTAAAAGGAAACAATTTACCGTCAAGAGTTAGCGATACCAAAAGTAACGTGAATCATTCATGTCTTCAAATACAAGTCTATACAGGAATTAAATGCAATAATATGGACTTTCTTCTTATTTGTCAATTACATACCCGCTTACTGTTCTGCAAGTACCAACGTCTGCATTCTCATAAAGATGATCAACACTACCCAAAAATTATCAACGTCACAATACCAGCAATAATAAAAACAAGTAAAAAATGCGGCGAAGTTTCTTCGGCGCAATCGAGTTTTCTGTACAGCCCCTACAGCGTATAGTCAAGGCCACCGAAAACAGATCTATCTTTCGGTGGTCTCGGTATAATGCTGTATGAGACGCGGTCCATGAAACTTGTATCACGGCCCGGTGGTGGCCTGGCCTATATCGTTGCCAGACGCACGATTATGGCTAACTTTAACCTTAAATAAAATAAAAACAACTACTGAGGCTAGAGGGCTGCAATCTCGTATGTTTGATGACTGGAAGGTGGATGATCAACATACCAATTTGCAGCCCTCTAGCCTCAGCAGTTTTTAAGATCTGAGGGCGGACAGAAAAAGTAAGGACAGAAAAAAGTACGGGTGGACAGACAAAGCCGGCACAATAATTTTCTGAAAAGAAAACTAACAAGACAATGACGATAACAGAAATGCCACCCACATAAAAGGCACTCTACATCATCATCAATACAATCCCTGATCCTTGACAATCCAAATCCTTCTTCCTTTTTTTTTTTTTTTTTAAACCCGAATGAGAAAAGGCAGTTCCGGAACGAGTTTTCTGCCGATCAACCCTTCCATCCTCCGCTAATCTTCCGTATAATCAGATTAGTTCAATCTGATGGGCAGATTTTCCCCCTTCCCAGTATTTCCAGGCGGTTGATGGATTAGATAGAACGCCTGATTTGGTGGAGAGAGAGAGAGAGAGAGAGAGAGAGAGAGAGAGAGAGAGAGAGAGAGAGAGAGAGAGTGTCCAAATGGCCAAAAGATTACATCAGTATTACACAGAGAAAATTTTTAACCAAAGAGAGCTTGAACGGAGGTACAGTAAAAGGATAAAAGGGGTTACAGCTAGGGGCCGAAGGGACGCTACAAAGAGCCTTAAGTATGCCTACAGTGCACCGCATGAGGTGCACTGACGGCACTACACCCCTACGGGTTCCAAGAAACCTTGTACCCTCTCAGTGTACAAAAAGGTCAAACAAGCCGTCAAGACGAGGTCACTGAGAGAGAGAGAGAGAGAGAGAGAGAGAGAGAGAGAGAGAGAGAGAGAGAGAGAGAGAGAGAGAGAGAGAGAGAACGGCAGTCTTTAAAATAATAATAATAATAATAATAATAATAATAAAAAGAAATTTTGCTCACTGCAAAAATAAGTCGTCTTGTGTTGAACGATGATTTTTTATTTTAGTAATGTTAATACATGTACGATAATAAACATAATAATTTTCAATATCATGCGCTTCTTTTTCTATTTACTCTTTTCCGCTGTCGTTCACTTCGGTATTATTGCACGTCAGTTGGAAAGACGACCTCATATTTACCAAGCAAAAGCAGCAAAAAATAAATATATATTTACGTGAATAAAAAACTGATTTTTCGTCCACTCTGCACATTCACTGGGCGCAAAATAAATAATGTAAAAACGTATCATTTTTAAAATTTCTACCTAAAAAAAAAAAAATTATTACAATTTCTTTTTCAGGATAAACATATAAAAAAAATATTTAAAACCGATATTGCATTAATTGCAGATTAATTCTGATTGAGTTTATAACCGAGTTTTTTTTTTTTAGAAATAACCATCGTTTCTGGCAAAAAAAAAAAAGTTATGATTTTACTTTTCATAAAATTTTTTTTTCAACTGCATGCAAATAACGAGACATTATCAAAGTTAATAAGGCGTCGATATTTTGCCAATACAGAGATTAACAGGATTCGCACCCCAGTGTTTACAATCCATCAATATTCAATGAAAGAGATTTGCCTTCCAACGCACTAATGCATTTCGCGTGATATGCAAACTTCCACAACTGGGAAAGATTAACACGTTTTATTTTTTTTCCCCCCCGAAATTTGATTTTAAAGATTTACATATTCAAAAACGCACAGCATACATACGGCCATATTCTTCGTAAGCTTAAATTTATTATATAGCTCTTGACTGTAGAGTGATTTCCTAAAATTAAAAAAATTATTTATATATATATATATATATATATATATATATATATATATATATATATATATATATATATATATATATATATATATAGTATATCATCACTGATGAACTTTATTTGTTTATTTGTCGACTTGAATGAATTCCCAGATGATTTTAGTCTTTTATGACACCACGCAGCTATTTCGGATAGAATGGAACCAGCTGTCTTTCTGAATGCGGGAAGAGGAAACTAGAAAATAATGCATTTGCTCCAGACTATTATGATTCCCCAAAACATTTCCACCTTTTGCAACTCCTAGCTATCATTTCGGATAGAATGAAACCAGTTGTCTTTCTGAACGTAGGGAAGGAAACGAGAAAATTATGAAGCACAGAGGAGGAGAAGGAGACAGAAGGTTCACTTTCTATTTTCCTGACCAGTGAAGGACCTTGTAATGGAATGGAATCAAGAATTCTGGCCGGGGGCCAACCGCTGAGACCTACGTGGGTATTCAGCGCTGAAAGGGAAATTGATAGTAGAAAGGTTTGAAAGGTGTAACAGGAGGAAAACCTCGCAGTTGCACCGTGAAACAATAGTTAGGAGAGAGTGAATAGCAAGATGGAAGTAAGATAATATGAATTGAGGGGCAGTAAAATGAATGAAAGGGGTTGCAGCTAGGAGCCGAAGGGACGCTGCAAAGAAGCTTTAATAATGCCTACGGTACAACGCGTGAGGTGCATTGACGGCACTATCCCACTACGGGATAGATTAGTAATCATTGTATTGATTAAGGAAATTTAATTTTCATCAGATTCTTATAACTGATTTCTGCTCTCAACTTTTCTATTATCAGTCGTTACAACTGCTTGGCTAATTATTAAATATAGTGAACGTACTGAGATTTATCTCTACAACCACGCAATTTAATGGAATTTTTCTATGATAAAAACTGTGTGAATTTGTTATGTACATTTATTTACATATAATGGTGTATTTGTAAAAATTAATCTGACAATCAAATCAATATTATCCCATTCGAAAGTACTGTGTTTGCCCCTACAAATACAAATAACCTACATGAATAAAGCACCATTTAGTATTCAAAGGTTCATCACTAAATCTGAATAAGCAGCAGTCCAAAAACATCTGAGGTAAGCTGGCTTCTCGAATGCTAAAAATCAAGACCAAGAAAGACAAGGTCTACCCAATAGGATGGGGTCGCCTCCCACCTGGGCTAACTACGTAGGCGATGACGTATCTTAGAGGTGCCTGCTCATTGCGGCAATTCACATGCTGACGCAATAATGAGGTAGATAAACCTCCGCTTACATGGTGGGGGGGCTTGGGGGGAAGTGAGCAGACCTTCCCTTTCTCTTGGCCTTGCTAAAAATAACGCTACAATCAAGGTTAATAGCGGTGATCGCATGATAAACGTTGCGACGCCGATATCTGCGATCAGCAATTGCATGTGGTGAGAAGCAAAGCACCAGGTTAACAACGTTGGAATGGTAGTATTTGTAGCTGAGAGAGAGAGAGAGAGAGAGAGAGAGAGAGAGAGAGAGAGAGAGAGACAGAGAGAGACTACTTCTGTCGGTGGATGCAAACCCGAAGTCATGCATGCTCTATAACCATCACGCGGACGGGGTCTCAAAGGATTAGCGTAAAAATACAGATGATAACTTACATGCGTACGTTACAATCCGTTATAACCCGCAGTTACAGAAATGATGATGGCAAGGTACATTTCATAAGATACGCTTTGAGAACTCAAACCTGGAAACGGAACACAGAATACGAGCAATTACGGATAACGTACTACGTACCTTACCTAGCAAATTCTGCCCTAAAATGGAAGGCTGCAGTATCTGCAAATATACAAAACTGAGAATAATGGTAGATACTGCAGTTTTCCCTTGCTTTACTACTGATTTTGCAGATACTGCAAATGGGACCCCATAAATACTCGTGGAAAGTATTGAAGAATCATTCTGAAACTGCAGTAACTTATGTATTTTGTGTTTCACGAGCCCAATAGATGGCATATCTCAATTTCGAAAATTTTGCAGATACTGCAGTTTTCCATTTTAGGGCAGAATTAACCTAAAGTGGCATAAC
The DNA here is from genome assembly GCF_040412425.1 of Macrobrachium rosenbergii. Taxonomy (NCBI): domain Eukaryota; kingdom Metazoa; phylum Arthropoda; class Malacostraca; order Decapoda; family Palaemonidae; genus Macrobrachium; species Macrobrachium rosenbergii. Next base: position 24,974,883 of record NC_089791.1, on the reverse strand, counting down.
CTTGACTTGTCTATCCAGGATAGAGCGTTTGTCTCTGGTTGGTTGGTTTAGATTACGTTGCCTTATGTCAGCATGGATTTTTATCCTAAGGGACTCAGAAGTCTGGCGTGGACCTCAGGAATCTGTCCAACCAACAGACACAAGTTCACCTTTTAACCACAACAGACACAAGTTCACCTTTTAACCACATACACCTTCCATTTGCGTTGCCAAAAAATCAGTTCATAAGTCAGGCGTTAGCGCCAGAAAAAACTGCTACCGAACTACAATGAAAGTGTATGAAAGGCGTCATTTTACTAAAACTATGCAGTACTTTGAACGATATAACCGAATAAATCTTTCTATTACTGAAAATCAGCCAGGACCTGAAGCAACTGATGGTCAGAGAGGCTGAGTTATACCTAATCAAGTTCGCTTAAAGAATGCTGTCCTACAATTTCTATATAAAAAGAAGCAACGTGTGAATACATAATGTGCGTGTAGCAACCACTACAGTCTATGGATAGCAAACATTTCAATTTGCCACGGCTCATCAAGGGACCAGCCTCTCTCATCACTGGACCCTATTTAAATATGGCGGAATGAAGGCACCTTGGGCACCTTGATCCGAGGCTCTAGAAAATACTGAATGTCGGAGGGTCTGGACTTTTCGTCTCGGCCCCGACTCGTACGTACCCCGTAGGGAGGGTAGTGCTGTCAGTGCACCTCACGCGGTGCACTGTAGGCATTACTTAAGGTTCTTTGCAGGATCCCTTCGGCCCTAGCTGCAACCCCTTCCATTCCTTTTACTGTACCTCCGTTCGTATTCGCTTTCTTCCATCTTTCCTTCCACCCTCTCCTATCAATTGTTTCATTATGCAAATGTGAGGTTTTCTTCCTGTTACACCTTTCAAACCTTTGTGCTCTCAATTTCCCTTTCAGCGCTGGATGACCCCGAAGGTCCCAGCGGTTGGTCTTTGGCTTAAATTCTACATTTCATTCTATTCCATTACATTACGTAATTTCTGCCAGTATGGGCACGCCAGTTTACTATATAATAAGTTGACCTAAGCGTTTTATACAGGATGACCTATTAATTAAGAATTATATTTTAGACTCACTGCTGGCGAGCCTGTCAAGGCATTAAATCATAGCGAGTAAACGCTTTTATCACCTATCAACGCTGCTGGGAGAAAGGGAGCTGGAGGTTTGGTACAATACATGTACACATTCGTTACCGGGGTCTAAGCGATGTCAGGCAGGGCCGCCGATCGAGGCTACGGCCTACCCCACCGTCAAATCAAAGTCCTTCAAAAGAAGGCATCGTGCTTACCCCATATAAAAATGGGGGAAAAAAGCATGTTAAAACGAAGAATGGACAGCGTTAACAGACGGTGCAATAATATGAAAACCTCAATCAGGCATTTACACAAACACCGTCATAACATTCACTCAGGTAAAATTTATTCGTGAACTGTTCACATTAACTTACTAATAATGAATTGAGGTAAAAGCTTGTCAGAAAGATTCGCAAGGTGTCATATAGTTACAATCCCTTTTATTATAGAATATTATGGGAAAACCAAATTAGCATTCCCTGTGATACTTGATAATGATGATTTCGTTATCGAGTCTTATCGTGTACTGTCATAATTCATCAGTGCTTAATAATTAATGAAGTTTTTGGGTCATTTTCCGAAGGCTGATCAAAATTAGCTATAGCTGCTTCGGCAGTACCTCAATATAACTGTTAAAAGTTCCGATAAGATTGGCATCACTCTATTCATTTGTGATATACAAATGATAACCTATGAGTTAGGTCAGGTCAAGTCTGGCATCACTCTATTCATTTGTGATATACAAATGATAACCTATGAGTTAGGTCAGGTCAAGTCAGGTCATTTTCGGTCACCTGCCGTAAGTTTAAATCAACAGGATAGAAAATTTAGGGTGCTGCTTTGGCCTGTTATCTACGCGTCACCTACTCCGAGGTGCTAGTACTAAACATCTTTGATCGCCGAGGGGCTAGTACTAAACACGGCGTCCAATGGAGCTTCCGCCATGTTTAGTACTAGTACTAAAACCTCGGAGTAGGCGATACGTAGATAACAAGCCAAAGTAGCACCCTAAATCTTCTAAATCCTGTTGATTTAAACTTACGGCAGGTAGCCGAAAATGACCTGACCTGACCTGACCTGACCTGACCTAACTCCGAGGTTATCATTTGTATATCACAAATGAATCGTGATGTCACTTTTATTGGAACTGTTAACAGCCATATTGAGGTACTGGTGAAGCAGCTATAGCTAATTTTGACCAGCCTTCGGAAAATGAGCCCGATAACTTCAATAAAAATTACCCCCCCCCACAAAAAAAACTTCATTGATTATCCTAAAGCCCCAGATATGACCACTGATGAATTACGACAATACATGATATGACTCGATAACAAAATCGTCATTATCAAGTATCACATAAGATGCTAATGGGAAGGTTATTCTGATCACCATTCACTATAAACATTATCAATACTGGTAACGTGAAGATTAATATCAATGTTATTATTAGTAATGAAAAAGCTAATGATGAAAAGTGGTAACGCTGATGGCAAAAACGATGATTATTGCAACACCAGCCCCGTAATAAACAAGCAAAGCTGAAGGTGACCTTGGTGTTCCTATTACTCTTTTCATACGTATGATTTAATAAATATCGTCACTTGATAATAATTCACTATATTCCCTTCCCCCAACCCCAAATCACACCCCTCCCAAAATACAGTACCTTCAGCAAAATCATTTTAACACTCACCATATCTTGACAAGGCTGCAGCTTACTTCCAGTTTCACGCAGATTTCTGACACGCTTATACGTTTATCCACATTTTTACACGTTAACGCGCTTTAAAAGTACTAATTTCACTTGCATCCAATACACGAAAGAACGGTAAAGCACTGGTATCGGTCACAGTGCAAAACAATACGCAAAAGATAAGGAAATCACCAAACAAATGCACACAAAAGACCTTACTCTACAATGCTCAACTACGCGAATCTGTAAACAAGGTGTGAGGGACCTCTTGACGGTCACACGTGCGCTGATTTTACTGCTTAGCTCGGCAAGACTATTTACCCGAGCGCCAACATGATTTGACTGGTTGTTATGCCATTTGCCTAGCTAACGGGTGGAAGCGTTATAATTTTACATGACCATACATATTTTAATCGCCTTGTGTGCTAACGAGAAATCAATCAACGTAATAATTTTCATATCATGTATTTAAATCGTGTTGTTAATAGTGAGAAGTCGACCCTTCTTTTAATTTTTATATCACCTTATATATTTTAGTCGTTTTGAATAACGAGGAATCAATTCTCGTATTAATTTTCATATCGTTATATATTTAAATCGTCTTGTTGAACTGAACTGAGCTGAATACAGAATTTAGGCCAAAGGCCAAGCTGAATGAGGTCATTTAGGTGAAACGGAAATTGACAGTAAAATGTTTGAAAGGTGTAACAGGAGCCTTGGGACCCTGGATCAACTGTTAGGAGATTTGGAAAGTAACATGGAAGAAAGAGAATAGAAAGGAGGTACAGTAAAAGGAACCAAAGAGGTTGCAGCTTGGTGTCGAAGGCACGCTACAAAGAACCTTGAATAATGCCTACAGTGCATCGCAAGAGGTGCACTGGCGGCACTAACCCCCTACGGATTAAATCGTCTTGTAATTAACGCGAAATAAACCATCGTATTAATTTTCATATCATCATATGTTTCAATCGTCTTGTTTCATACCGAGAAGTCGACCCTCCTTTTAATATTTAGACCATCGTGTATTTTGATCTTGTTAATAACGAGACGAAATCGATCCTCGTATTAATTTTAACATCCGCATAAATCTTAATCGTCTCGTTCATAACGAGAAATGGATTAACAACGAAAAATGGATCCTCGTTTTAGTTTACATGTCATCTTACATTTAAATCCCCTTGCTGATAACGAGAAATCGATTAATAACGAGAAACAGATCCTCGTTTTATTTTCCATTTCATCATATATTCAAATCGCCTTGTTAATAAAGAGAAATTGATTAATAATGAGAAATATATCCTCGTTTCAGTTTCCATATCATCATACATTTAAATCGCCTTGTTAATAACGAGAAACAGATTAATAATGAGAAATAGATCCTCGTTTCAGTTTCCATATCATCATACATTTAAATCCCCTTGTTAAAAACAAGCAACCGATCTTTGTATTATTACCTCGCCATACAAAGGCGGCAACCTCGAATCGATACCACTTTCTTCAGAAGGGGTGTCGTTACGTCATCAATCTTGCAGAAGCAGCAACCCCTCTTAAATCTCAATACTACAGCATACCCGCTGAATCAGATAAAAGGAAAAGAAAAAAACTGGTTATTCATCTATTAATCATGCCCAGGACCCACTTGGTCATGCCTATCGCGGTTTTCCATCGAACATTCCAGAGTAATAAGCCACCACCGACGATTCTCCGATCACCTTATGGTAGGGGTACCTACCTTTCTCTGGATCTTGGCTACATAGTATGCATGGCTGACCAAAGGAGACCCGGGTAACAACTGAATATCAAAAGATGCCGACTAGGTTGGGCCTCGTTCTTGCGCCCATAAAGAGTTAAGGGGTAGAGGTGTGTGTGTGAATGCAAAATCACATTTAGCAAAAGTAAAGCAAATTTGATCAAGGCCATGGAAATAGGTCAGCTACGAAATGACCTGTAGAGATATTATATGGTGACTTTGAATTGAATTAAACTGAATACAGAATTTGGGCCAGAGTCCGAGAACTGGGACCTATGAGGTCATTCAGTGCTGAAACGGAAAATGACAGTAAAAGATTTGAACTATGGATCAACTGTTAGGAGAGGGTGGAAAGTAAGATGGAAGAAAGAGAATACAAAAGGAGGTACAGTAAAAGGAACCAAAGGGGTTGCAGTTAGGCTGAAGGCACGCTGCAAAGAACCTTAAGTAATGACTACAGTGCACCGCATGAGGCGCACTGACGGCACTAAACCCCTACGGGGTTGGCGATTTTGCCATTCGTGCAGGGGGTTCCGTTCGCGTGTAGTCAATTAATGCAATACATCGATTACTTTTGTAAGCGTAGCATTATCCATTTGATCAAAGACTTTTCTTTAATCCTTTTTAGTTTGGAGAATAAGGAAATGATTTTCATATTTGAGCATCCATTCCTATAATTGCTTGTTACCACTGCCAATAATTAAATATTGGGAAAATAAAATTTTTTAAGTAAGTTGGCTTGCTAATACACAAACTTCATTGAAATGTCATTCAGCATAAAGCATGTTTTAAACACACACACACACACACATATATACATATATTATATATATATATATATATATATATATATATATATATATATATATATATATATATATATAATTATATATATATATATATATATATATATATATATATATATATATATATATGTACCCAACTTCCTCAATCTATATTTCATTGGCCTATACAAAAACTTTCCCTTTCCCACCAAATGCCCCACCCAGATAATGACGCCAAGAATGTTTTATGAAAAAATAGGACAAGCAATGGTGACAATACCAACAACAAATAACAATAATAACAAAGTAAACATAGTAACGCAAGTAATAGTAGCTACATATCATTACTTAACAACACAAAAAAAAACTTCAGCAAAGGTAAAATAAAAAAAAAAATCCCTTGCAGACACGAAAAAATAAATCAAGAGCGTATTCGCAAGAGCAATAAATAATGACAAATAAGTCACCCGGTGAAATTCTGAATCGCCACATCATTGCGAGCCATAAATCAACGTTAGAAAATTTATTGGACACGAGCTGCCCCGCGCTTAGTCTTTCGACAGAAACTTGAAAGCCGAGAGTCGTAGTACACGATATTAAAAGGGTGGGTGGGGGGGGGGAGTGATGTATTTCTTCTTTCCCCTCTCTTTCGCTCTTCTCCCGTTTTATACACACACGATCCCAGACTACGAACAAAATTCAGGATGTTTTGTAGAGTTATACTGACATTTCTTACTTCCTAAGAGTTGCTATTATTGACTAATGGAATGGATTGGAATATAGAGTTTAGGCCAAAGGCCAAGCACTGGGACCTATGAGGTCATTCAGCGCTAGAAAGGAAGCTGACAGCGGTTAGGTCTGAAAGGTTTAACAGGAGGAAAACCTCGCAGTTGCACTATGAATCATTTGTTGTTAGGAGAGGGTGGATAACAAGATGGGTGAAAGATAATATGAATGGAGGTACAGTAAAAGGAATGAAAGAGGTTGCAGCTAGGGACCGAAGGCACGCTGCAAAGAACCTTTAGTAATGCCTACAGTGCATCCCGTGAGGTGCACTGTCGGCACTACCCCTCTACGGGGCATTACTGATTAAGGGACCATAACATTTATACTCAGGATGTTGAGTAAAGTTATAATGACATTTCTTACTTCCATTACTGATTAAGGGACCATTACATTTAATATAATGAAATACGAATATTGCGAGTTACGTTAATTAGTTCAAAGAACGATCCTGGGAGAGAGGGAAGTCATTTAAGGACGTTTCCTGAATTGAGCACCTGTTACAATGGTTAGTCAACCACAGCTGGGCACAGCCGGTGAGTAAAAGGACATAAAGACTTATTGGTAACCCTATGGGGAAGAACTTGGAACCAACCTTTATACGGTAATATATATATATATATATATATATATATATATATATATATATATATATATATATATATGTGTGTGTGTGTGTGTGTGTGTGTGTGTGTGGTGTGGGCGAGCGCAAGAGTGCTGATTCATTAAGTCTTTCACTAATAATTCTGAAATTCTTCTGGTTTTAGGTAATAAACAGGTCTGTTTGACTTTCTATACGTGTACCTCAATGCAAATGTGGAAGTTCAAGATTCAAAAGTTCTGATTTATTATAAGGACGAATGATCAAAATGAGTGATTCTAGCATCTACTATTTCTTACTAACGTTCGATAAGACAGGACAAACTTGTCATACATATTCTGCGCAAAAAATGTCAGCGTCTTTAACTTTGTGCAAGTCCCAAACATATACACATGTATATATATATATATATATATATATATATATATATATATATATATATATATATATATATATATATATATATATATACATACATGCATATATATATATATAATATCTGTAATATATATACTGTATATATCTATAATATATATATAATATATATATATATATATATATATATATATATATATATATATATATATATATATATATGAGCAGCTCAGAGAAACAAATGGTCCCTGCCATACAAATACATTAACTTCTGAACACTGGACGAACCCCTTGCGCAGAAAACTCCACAACACACCCGCTTCATACACCTACACATATTTAATGAATCTTGCTTCTTAAATTCCATGTGTCTCCCTCATTACCTCACTTCTCTCCAGAAAAGCAAAAAAGAAAAAAAAATGGAGTACATAAATGTAAGCGTTTTATTTACTTCAAGTATAATTACTCTGTCGGTGGGCAATCTGGTAGGCATGCAAGAAGAAAAACTGTTTTAAAGGCAATGAAAAATAAAACGCGGAGTAATTACAGTTTCCAGGGCTATAAAGGAAAGATCAGATGCCAAGATTTCGACAATAAAGGGAATCGTATATTGCTGACGCGGGATTTTAATGGGGGCACATTTTTAACTCCTCCGTTCGCCACCAGGGGCATTGTTCTAAAGGGCTTTTATGGATTTCGTAATGAGCGTCGACACTCATGCACCGTATTACGTACAAATTGCCCGTAAATTTTAGCGAAACATAAAAAGGTAATTGCTTCTCCGACGGTTTATTATCATAATAAATCGTACGTATATTTTGGGGTCGTGATTACACACACGCAGACACACACACAAACACACATACACACACAAGAGGCGGTCCCATCCCCTCCTTTGGCATCTGGACGCAGCCTCTGTGTTTGCTTCGATCGGGGCATTAAATTATGCCCAGGTAATTGTCTCTCCTTTTGAAATAAGCGATGTGTCCATTTTACTGGCTCAGGCAATAACTCATCTGCTTTGACTTTCATTATGCTTTGAATTCTGCAAAAGGCTCGATGCAGGAGAGTGTGTTTTGCAGACCTTATAGGCGAGGGTCAGGTTTGTATATAAAAGGGATTTGTATATTCTACACACGTTGATTTTGTAACTCAATCTGCGAAAGCTCATGGGAAATAGGAAAAAACTGAAAATGGACTGAGATTGGTAAAAAACTGAAGTAGAGAGAGAGAGAGAGAGAGAGAGAGAGAGAGAGAGAGAGATTACTCCTCTTACGTACCTGTTTTTTTTTTTTTCTCGTAGGTATGGCGCCAGCTTCTGAAATTGAATCCATGCTAAACAACGTTCTCCTTTCCCCCTTTGCCCAACTCACCCTTAATAACATATTCCCCTCCCCCCCCCGACCCTCCTTCCCCCGCCAACTCAACATCCCAGGATGAGAGAGAGAGAGAGAGAGAGAGAATGTTCTCATCGACTAGAGTCGAGTATAACCCCTGCTCGACCAACGCGAAAATTAGAGACTTGTCTCGCTGTTTTGCCTCTAATCAAGGGAGTGGTTTTGCACTGAGAGAGAGAGAGAGAGAGAGAGAGAGAGAGAGAGAGAGAGAGAGAGAGAGAGAGAAGAGGAAACTCACGGGGAAAACCATCTTCTTCCAAGACTTCATCTTGGAAGAACAATTTCCAGGTGAATCACGGTGTTCCTCTATTAGATTATGGTTTTTTATAGTCTTCATAAACTTGGAGGGTGTGGGATAGTCGATTTCCGTGTGGTTATTTAGGGAAGTGAGCGCGTTATAAGTTCCCTGGCCTCTCTTAAATCTCGCATATTCTATGCGCTACAGCATTTGAGGATCAACATAAAACAGAATTATATACTGCATATTTTACTCGATTGTTACTCTTGCACATTTCCTCTGAGGAAACACTAAGCAGAAGTTGTCAATAGATATTATTGTATATTTCTGTTCAAAACATCATTTTCTATTTCCTGCCACTTTCTTCTGCTGTGGAACTGTCTCCCTGAGGATGCTGTGCAGTTAGAACCTCGAAAGTTCAAGCGAAGATGCTGTGCAGTTAGAACCTCGAAAGTTCAAGGGAAGATGCAATGCATTCTACCCTAAAACAATTCGCCTTGAGCTTTAATAATCTATTTATATTTTTACCTATTTATTTATCAGTTTATTAATTTGCCTTTTTACAAATAACTGATCTCTTTCTTTATTTCTTATTATCTTCTGCTATTTCTTTTAAATGAACACCATATACTTTGGAAGCTTGAATTTCAAGTAGGCGTGTTCTATATGAATAGGCTTTATCTTCTGGAGGATGATAATAATAATAATAATAATAATAATAATAATAATAATAATAATAATAATAATAATAATAATAATGATAATAATAATAATAATAATGCTGTGTATCAGGTCCACAATAATATTCAGTGGTGAATTATTAACCCTGTCCTGGGTTCATCTTCAGTCTAACTGAGTTAGACTGAAGATGAACCCATGAAAAGGTTCGAAAGCTCTTGCAACGTTTTTATTCAATCAACAATAATTCACCACTGACTATTATTGTGGACCTGATATACAGCATATCCCGTTCTCGATCTACAGAAGAAAGACCTAAATAATAATAATAATAATAATAAAAACAATAATAATATTTCTGACTTTGGTTTGCAAATCGTTTTTGCCTGAGAAAAACAATTGCAATTTGTCGGTAAATGCTATTATTCTCCCTCTTTTATGAAGCTCAATTCCACCTTCCTACTCGAATTCCAAGAGAAAGTTCCAATAAAAGTTTAGGAGTTTATCATACTGAAACATCTTATTAGGTCTGCTGAAATAATATCCTGTATTACAACAAAGAACCAATAAAATCTGTTATCTAATCCGCTATCGTTCTATAGTGCGCGCCTACCAAGTGACATCCTGTTAATTAAACACCTGCCGGTTTTAAATTCTTTTTACATAATTATAAATTAAACTTCAACCGCAATATAATATTTTATTGTTTCCCTTTTGACTGGGGTATATGGACATCCTTTTCTTCGTTGCACAAACACACACACACACACACACACACACACACATACATATATATATATATATATATATATATATATATATATATATATATATATATATATAATATATATATTCATATCGCACGTTCCTCTATACAAAATAAAAGGCAAAAGCTTACATGCATGCATGCATGTTTGCAGTTTAAAACACAGCGCTTATAACTTGTTCTGCATATTCCGTTACGTTTTAATATTCGAGAACGCCGGGCCTGCTTAAAATTTATTTTACGACGGCTACCGTATCACGAAGCAGCCATAATAAACATATACCTTGTCAAAGGTTTAGCGAGGGGAAACTTAATCAAAGGAGAGACCACGACCACCGGGGGAAAAACCCTCTCGGTAAATCGACCGCCATCACGAGGGAAATATCGGGTTGGCCAGTTCGAGGAATCCCGAAGTTTACAAAGTACTGTAAATAATCATTAAGGCGGACGAACCATTTTTAGTGAATAATGAATGGGTCTGAGTGCCCGCCCCCCCCTCCCCCCCCCACCGTTCCTAGTAAGTTTCCACGACGAGGGGACCAACCATCCCCTCCCCTCCACCATTCCTCCCTACTCCCCCTCTCTTTTAGTAAGCTTCCACGACAAGGGGACACCCCTACCCCTTCCCTCACTAGAGGACCCCCTGCACTATTTTCCCCCACTACTACAGGACTCCCTAGGCTATTCCCCCCCACCCTCCAGGACCCCCTGGACCCCTATTCCCCCCCATTCCCTCACTAGAGACCCCCTATTCCCCAGTAAAGGACCCCTCACTCCCCCTCACTAGACGACCCCTATTTCCCCAGTAGAGGACCACCCACCCCCCTATTCCCAGTAAAGGACCCCTCCCCCTCACTGGAACCACCCCCGGCAGTGAAACACCCTGACGGCTTCCTTCACGTGTTATACATTGTCCCTCTGAGACAAACGAACCATTTCGGCTTTTGACGGACGACGGCAATTACGTCGTGGAAATAAATGCGTGACGTCATAAATTCCGCTTTTGTTGTCTGCCGAGTTAAATCGCATCGCCTTTCGCCCGGCATTAAGAGCTAAGTTATTGGTCACCGAGGTTGCTCTAACTGTTTTAGAAGAACGAGGGGAGAAGGAACTTCTAATAACAAGTGAAAACAAGTGAAAACGAGTAAATATAATAACCGTGAAATACTGGAGAAGCATGACAGTAACTGCAAGTTGAAACGAACTGGCTCTGGTTGATATTGAAGGTAAGTCATTTGGCCTTAGGGATTCAGAAATTGTAAGAACAGGAGAAAGGACTTTTAAACATAAGTAAAAGTTGAGAAATGTAATGGTGACGAAATGATGCAGAAAAAAAAGCTGACTGGAAATTATTTCTTGCAAAATTTTATTAATTTATTACTAGGGCTTATAAATTTATGTAGAAATATAGCCGATACGACAATAATAGTAATAATAAGTGTTGATAAGTTTTAAAAAATTCAAGAGATACTTATACAAAAAACGTTTCAATTTGTGGAGGTGTGTGTGTCTGTGCGTGCGTGCGTGCGTGTGTGTGTGTGTGTGTCTGTGCGTGTGTTTGTGTGTGTAGGTGTGTGAGGGTGTGTAAGGAGATGGGGAATATACCTGGTAATATCGTGCCCTATACAATACTCTGTACTCCTTATTTCCAACTAAGAAATTTCACACTTGAGAGCCACTCTGATATATATAAGGACTGGTAGCTGAAATAATACTGTAATTATCATTATAATATTCTTAACCAGTAAATCCAAGTTTTAATTCTTCTACCGAACGAACAATGAGTATTAGATGAAAGTGACGCTCTCAAGGAATTTTAGAAGTAAAGTTTTACATCTTGTACCTTGTTGTATATTTTCGTCTTTCTCATTACTTAGTAATACACTAAAGGTGAATTTTTTATACACAAATATATGTATGTATTTATACTTGAATGAAGTTGACATAATATGCGTTTGTAATTGTTTGGACACGCATGCTTAATTATCATGATCAAGCTGTGGCATGGACTGACTGATTAACCGCTTATGAATTGTAAATTGGTGTCACATAAATAATGGGCAACGCCACAGTGATGAGAAATTCCTAACGCTAAATCTAGGTTTATCACAAAGTAAGTAGGAAACGAAAACAATATAGACTGCAAGAGACTACTATTGCTTCAAGGATAAAAAAAAAAAAACAATTAAACATAAAACAGATCATGAAAGGTTACTTCATAAGTAGACAATTACTGAACAAGAAAATAATTCAGAAAAAGAAAATAATTCTTAAAATTAAAATAATTCTTAAAAGGCTACAAGTCTTTTTAGGTCTGTTTCGTAAGAATCTGTGGTCAAGTCGAATAATAATGACAAGCTTAAACCGCAAGTGGAGTAGAATAAACCCAGTTATCCAACTGAATGAACGGGAAAAAGCTCGGGAGATTTGTCTAGATTTCTCTAGAAGTAAGTTACGTAGAAGGCAATTAGGCATCTTGAAACATAAAGTCGCAGGGTAGACCCACTCGTCGTGTAACTGACCACTCGAGGCCAAGAAAGGTTTAAAAACGAACTCGAGCAACTGGGGACGAGAATCAACCCACCTCCTCCCCCTCCCCCTCCCCCAAAACCCTCCCCTTGCCCTCGTTATCTTGTCTTGAGACGTCGAGTATTATAAACAGCCTTTGCAACCTGATGGATTATCGCTAGGACTCATTAGTTACCAACGAGACTCGTTAGTTACTGCACTCACTCATTAGTATGACAGGGAATAACGAGGCTTAGATTAACGTGGTCTTGTATGGAAGGGCATAGTAGTTCAACTCCCGCTCTAGTTATAGAGAGAGAGAGAGAGAGAGAGAGAGAGAGAGAGAGAGAGAGAGCACTGCACCATATCGTTAAGCATGTTTATTATCGTTCTTGATGTGTTGATATTACATCGAGTTTACTAGCCTTTAAATCACGCTGTTTATTTATGAGGAAAGCGAAGCTGCGTGACGTCATCTTTTTCAACCCTTTACAACAACAGCGTAAAAACGGATCACTTTATTCACCGACATTCTGGCCTCTGAATCACTTCGAGAACTATAAAACAAAAAGTTTAAAAATGCGCCGAAGTTTCTTCAGCGCAATGGAGTTTTCTGTACATCGTAAAATCAAGGCCACCGAAAACAGATCTATCTTTCGGTGGTCTCGGAAAATCAAGGCCACCGTAAACAGATCTATATTTCGGTGGTCTCGGTGTAATGCTGTATGAGCCGCGGCTCATGAAACTAACCACGGCCTGGTGGTGGCCTATTCTATACCGTTACCAGAAGTGCGATTATGGCTAACTTTAACCTTAAATAAAATAAAATAAAAAAAATACTGAGGCTAGAGGGCTGCAATTTGTTATGTTTGATGACTTGAGAGTGGATGATCAACATACCAATTTTCAGCCGTCTAGCCTCAGTAGTTTTTAAGATCTGGGGGAGGACAGAAAAAGCGCAGACGGACAGATAAAGCCGGCACAATAGTTTTCTTTTCAGAAAACAGAAAACTAATAAGGTGTGAAAAACAAAACCAGCAGTACTCTAGAATACACCATACACAAACATCCAGAATGCTTTGGTTTAACTGTAAGGATGATCAGGAGAATGTGCCCATACTTAAGCCACATTTTCCTTTTAACAACATGAACATTCGGCAGTATGTAGACTACAAGTAGCTACTGCTTTTTGACCAACATATGCGTAGATTTGATGTGAATGCACCCATGGCAGTTATGATTTGTACAATAAAACCATTTTCATTTCCTTATTGATTTCTTTTATTTTTTTCAATGCTCAATGTCAGTCAAATGTTATGCGCATTTGCTATCTTAACTTATTATTGCCAGTGGGGCTTAATAATAATATAATAATTATACATTTCTGTGCAGTCTCAATTAAATAATGACCAGTTACTGTCTCTCATTAACCGGTCACCGTCAAAATTTACATTTATTCTAATTACTGTCCGAGCAGACGTCGTTTCATTTTGCCATTAAGCCTCGTGATTTGCTCTCAAGTGGCTAATTCCATTTCTATAATTTCAATTTTTTCGGTATCTTTTTAATCTCCCTTTATCCAATTACCACATTACGCGCATCAGCTTTCGCGATTCCTATCGCTCATTTTTAAAGGGAATAGTGAAGGTCTGTAATTCTCACATTAGCCAATTACCACTATTATGCGTATTTTTAAGATTCCTATCGCTCATTTTGGAAAGGAATGGTGGAGGTCTTTGTTACTCATCAGCCAATTACCACAATTACGCGCATCAGTTTTTGCGATTCCTATCGCTCATTTTTAGAGGGAATAGTGATGGTCTCTAATTCTCACATCATCCAATTACCACTATTACGCGCATCAGTTTTTGCGATTCCTATCGATACTATCCTGCCCTAAAATGGAAGACTGCAGTATTTGCAAAAATACAAAACTGAGAAAAACGGTAGATACTCCTTTGCCTTACTACTGATTTTGCAGAAACTGCAAATGGGACCCCCTAAATACTCGTGGAAGGCATTCAAGAATCATTCTGAAACTGCAGTAACTTGTGTATTAGTGTTTCAAGAGTCCAGCAAGTGGCATATCTCAATTTCGAAAATTTTGCAGATACCGCAGTTTTCATTTTAGGGCAGTATTGTAAGGGAATAATAAAGAATAGTGAAGGTCGACAGCAGACTCCTACCCCCTCCCCTCCCCTTCCCCCTTCCCATTCAAAGTTGCGCATCACCATATCCGGGAAGTGAACGGTTTGTTCCCCGGAATGGAATCGAAAGCGCCGGTATAAATCGTTAAATAAATCGTCCTATTAGCGGCCGTATACAACGTCAGCGGATGGTTTCATCATCCCGGCCAGAAATGACAGGGGCACCAGGTGCATTTCCGAAGGTGAGCGCCGCAAATGACAGCCATTTTGATGCGCCGTCGTTTGGACGTTTCTTGAAATACAGCCGAAAGGGCTGGCGACTCCCGAGCAAATATAAGGAGCGATAACGTTATTGATAATGAAGAAAAACAAGTAAAACATACACCGAAGTTTCTTCGGCGTAATCGAGTTTTCTGTACAGCCGCTACGGCGTATAATCAGGGCCACCCAAAATAAATCTATCTTTCGGTGGTCTCGTATGAGCCGCAGCCCATGAAACTTTAATCACTGCCCGGTGTTGGCCTATCCTATATCGTTGCCAGAAGCACGAGTCCGACTAACTTTAACCTTAAATAACATATAAATTACTGAGACTAGACGGCTGCCATTTGGTATGTTTGATGATTGGAGGGTGGATGATCAACATACCAATTTGCAGCCTCAGTAGTTTTTAAGATCTGAGGGCGGAAAGAAAAAGTGCAGACAGAAAAAAGTGCGGACAGAATAAAGTGCGGACGGACAGACAAAGCCGGCACAATAGTTTCCTTTTGCAGAAAACTAAAAAGGCAATTAACTAAATAATTAAGGAAATGAAAATGGCTTTATTGGGACCATCAGTATTATGGGTATGCGCAAAAAATCTGCGCAAATGTTTGGCTGAAGAGCGGTGGCCGAATACAGCCTACCACAACAGTAGTATAAGACTGAGCCAGCAACTTGCCGGCACGGGCTCTTGCTCAAAGAGCAGCCCGTAACAACATCTTGTTACGATTACTGCCTCGCTGAGTGGCTTATTTCGGTGTCTGGATGCTTGTGTTGCCGATGGATCTTGTAAATATACAAAGAATATGTCCATGGACTCTAAATATATTTTGTGATACGGGCAATGCTAATCACCCTCATTTAGTGATGCTTGCATAGTTAATTGCTTTTTAATGAATGGTACGCTCTGTGTTTATCACATCCATTCGTGCAATGTTAATTGTTCATTCAGTGTTCCTTGCAAAGCTAATTGCTTTTAATGAGTGATACTTTCAGTGCTAAGTCAACCTAATTTTGTGGTACGTGCAATGTTAATCACTCTCATTTAAAGATGCAAGCAATATTAATTACCCTCATTTTGTGATACCTGCAATGCTGACAGCGAGTCTGCACCAAACTTAGATGAAATAATAGAAACAATCATTTCGATTCGATCCTTAAAACTGGTATATTCTGCCAGTCCCTTTGTTTTGAAACGCCATCTACTGATCAGAAAAGTGAGAACGTGATATGTCACTTTGAATCTTATGCCGCATTCCCTTCCATGAAGTGCAAAAAAAAAAAAAGTCATAGTTTCGTCTAACTAAATTGTGGCAAATTGTCGTATTTGTTCTTCATAAACATCTACCATCCTCCAACGACTGTTTATTTATTTACTGTGCTCTAACTGCATACCCTCTTTCAGCAGTGGCGTACGGATGACCTTGGATGATCTGTGAAACTTTAGATAAAAAAAAAAATTAAAACCATAACGAAATGAAAGTGAAAATCCATGTAGAGGTAAATAATCAGAAAATATTCAGGACAAATAATAAGTTCACGAAGAGAACGCAGGCAAGTTAAGCATAAAAATTTCCTTGGAAAGAAAGAAGAAAGGATAGAACTGAGACTTCCCAAAAAAATACCCGAGAAAAAAATGAAAGAATGAAAATGATGAATACCTCCAAGAAAGGGTAACAAACATGAAGAAAAATCAAAGAAAAGAACACAGCAAGTAAAAAGAACCATTACAGAGAAACAACACAAGAAAGTAGAAGATGCCAAAAAATACCTCAGGAAGGGATAACAGTCAATTGGTAAATACATAAACGCAAGACTAAGGAGGGTATAAGCCAAAGGGAGGGGCAGGTCCAAGGATAAAAGTGAAGGACAGATATCAGACAAAGATAAATAATGCCAAAAGGGCAAGGACAAAAAAAAAAAGGTCAAGAATTGTTACGGGCACCGGAAAAAAAAATAAAGTGAAATATCAACGTTGTGGAATAAGAATATAAAAATGGGGGGGGGGGGAATTGGGAAAAAAATTCACCATAACGAAAAATGCAAGGAATAATTTTCACGTCATAGAACAATGTAATGTGGTAACTAAAATTCAGGGAACACGATTAGTAAAAACACACTGAATAACGATCATAAGAGAGTACTTGTATAACTAAATGCCAGAATAAAACATAAGAATTAGAATATTCTCGCATAATATGCAAACGCTATCTATACCTGCATGCACTCCGACAGTCCACAGAATAAAGACAGCACCAAAAGGAAAAAGAAAGCGACAGATATGACTGTAGGACATGAAAAAGAAATAGGAGAGAAATTCATAAGAAAGAGGAGAAATTCAGAGATAAAATCTAAACTGAACGATAAAATCAAGCACTAACCAAAGCAAAAAAAAAAAAGACAAAGGAAGAGAGAGAGAGAGAGAGAGAGAGAGAGAGAGAGAGAGAGAGAGAGAGGAAAAAGGTAACTGTTAACTCCCTTAAGGGGCTAAGTAGCAAAAAGTTGGGGTTACGAAGACAGCTGGTGTACAAGATCAAACGGAAGCCCCGCCAGGAGAGAAAAAAGTATGCGATTCGCATATCTTCGTCTCGAGTAATCCCGGAGGAGAGTGGATTACCATTTCAAGTTATACACAAACGTGTGTATAGCTGAATGTGTGTAACTGAATACATATCATAACTATATACATATAGTATATATGTAATTACATGGACCAGCTAGTGTGGTATGCTAGCAACTATGTATACATGTATATGTATGTATTATATATATACGTATGTGTATATATATGAGTCTGGTGCAGAAAACTGCTAGCATACTACACTAGCTGGTCCATGTAATTACACTTATACAGTACATATACATACACATACACTACCACACACACACACTCTATATATATATAGACAGATAGATATATAGGTAGATAGTTGTACTCTTATGGCATTTAAGGTGGTGAATCATTGTTGCTTTTTTCAGTTCTCAACAGGAATTTGGGATGGGTCAAGGCCTTCTCCAACCAGGCTACATGTCTCCACAATCTGCATCTGTTATGTACCTAACTCACTGATTGAAGACAATCGAGGCATACTGAGTTTTAACGGAACCGGTCTGAATCCCCCAGAATCATAACAGAATCAACCTCTCTCTTCCACACACACACACACACACACACACACACACACACACACACATATATATATATATATATATATATATATATATATATATATATATATATATATATATATATATATATATATATATAGAGAGAGAGAGAGAGAGAGAGAGAGAGAGAGAGAGAGAGAGAGAGAGAGAGAGAGAGAAATTCTTTGTTGTTTACCAAAACTGTCACGCAAAAAAACCTTCAATTTATTTTCTCGCCTCTGACATCTAACCAAAGAATTGAAAGACCTCTGCTATTTCTGACGACCAGAGACAATCTAATGAACTCTGGCCTCAGGTGAGCCAACTCTCATTTACCCATTGGTAGTAAAGGTAACCTGGTATGTCTTGGTTACCCAACAGAGGCTTCGGTTACCCCCGCAAGCCGAATTCGATACACACGAGATTTCTCATTCTGGACTGGAAGTAAATTCTGCCTCTTTCACTCGGTGGCTTCGCAAGCTAGCAAATTTGTTTTTCACGCTCACAATTAAATAATAATGTCAGGGTGTACGAATGGATTCCTAAGATGAGACACACATATGTATACATACATATATATATATATATATATATATTTATTTATATATACATATATATATATATATATATATATATATTTGTTTATATATATATATATATATATCTACATATATATCTATAATTTATAAATATATATATATATATATATATATATATATATATATATATATATATATATAATAATGTAAACCAACAAATGTTAAATTCCTCCTCATTTGTTAAGAAAAAGCAAGCGAACACCTCAATGTGACTTTCTCATCTCATTACCTAACAGGTTAAAAAAATCAAGTTGGACACTTACAAAGGACTCAACAAATTTTATTAGAAAAAAAAAACAATGTTAACTTCCACAGACACCTACACTAATAAAGCTTTATATATACTGTATATATAAACAGGTGTGCGTACATGTCACGCATGTCTGTGATGTATATAGTGCATATAGCTGTACACACAATATATATATATGCACATGTATATATATATATATATATATATATATATATATATATATATATATATATATATATATATATATATATATATATATATATATATATATATATATATATATTTATACTGTACACACATATATATGTCTTTGCATATAAATGTATGCATGTATACACGCCTGTAGAGCACATACACATTAATGCGCACATATGTATACACATTTTTCTGACAATACATCTTCACGCCTCACTCAGGGTTCCTCCTTTGACTGCCTCTGAAGTCGATATTATCCGCACCTATTTGACGTAGAACTATGAATAGCCAAGATGCAAGTTCTCCATGACTAGGATACAGGATCATCTATTCACTACAAACTAAACGAAGCTATGAATATCATATCACTTTATCAGAACATCCTTCTTTGGGCTCAAACTACAATCTGCTTCAATCCTTTCCACTTCGAAATGCCAAATGCCATTTTCTTCATACGTATGGTGGGCAAAATATTCGTTTATTATTTTGGCGAAGAAGTATAAAGCTGCTGGGATACTGATATGTACATGTAAAAGCATAACTGCTGGATAAATATATTTTGCCTCCCAATGCACTGGACGTGGTAAGGTACAAATGTTTGTATCAAGGGATGGACGTGTTTGAGAATGAACTACATTGGTTAACAGCGACATCTGCTTGCGTTACTTGAGTCAGGCTCAAATGCTCTTTGAGACTAACCAAGACCATACAGGAAATGCTGCCAGAGCTTGCTTGATTTTTGCTTGATGACAAGTCTTTCTACAACTGTTCTTGAGGAAGCTGTCACCTATCCGTACACTTCAACTAATATACCTGGGCCAACGATTGCTCATAAAATTGATTTGCTAATTATCTTTCACGGAAATTTCTCACTGTTTTACTAATTTTTTACTTGGATGCTTTTCGAATATAAAATAATGGATATGCATTTTTCGTCTATTTACATCTTTGGTATCAAATTTCACTATTTACAAAACCTAAATTACAAAATGGAGAGATCTGCAGTATTTTCATAGCTGAGCTTAATGGGTGGCTGAAATTCGTATAAAACATTTACGTCAGTTGTACGTATTCAAGAAAAAGACACTAAAAGGAGTCTTCCTGGTACAACTAAGTTTTCTTCGATAAATCAACTTGTTGTGACGAGTTATCCTCTATACTCACTTCAACACAGCCACAAACAGGCATAGCATTATACATGTGATAGCCAGTCTGGCTCTCATTCGGAGTCATTTGCGAGTAAACATCGTAACTGTATTCAGATGTGCTATCACAGGGTCTCTTGTATTGCTCGGAACCACTGACACTGCTACGCTGCGAAGGAACACTTCGAATGATATGTATGTCATGAGGATCTGCCGATCGCAACGGATCTCCAAGATCAAGATCCTGGGGTGGTGGGGGGCATGCTGGAGGTGGTGGAAGGATTGCTGACCAGTTGACCTGGACTCCTGAGTCATCACTCTGGTGTCTCCATGGAGGGCCTCTGTTTAGATGGGGGGATTCGGGAGCCAGCAATGCCGTGGTGGCATAAGGCTCTGTTGTCTCATTGATCTGTTGCACTTTGGGCTCTGCATATTCATTAATCAAAGGATTGGAGCGCAGTAGGCGAGTTGAAGATAAACTGGAATCCCTGTCACTGTCGGAGGACTGCCACAGCTTCTTCTCATTGTACACCTGAACATTATGTTGGGTGGGATATATTGAAGAATCTTGGTATAGTGATGGCGTACGGGGTACTGTGGAAGCAGGAGGCTTGCGACGTAGCCTTTTAACATAAACAAGCGTTGCTAGAAAGAGCACAATAACTAAAGGCACTAACAAATAAGCAAGCCATTCGGGTTCTGGCTGGGCATACAAAACAGATGAATTTTCATTACTTAAAGATGTACCATCATGGATCTTTAGGATGCCCTTGGCTCCTCCGTTCATGTACACAGGGGCACTAAAAGGACCTGGGCCAACTCTGGTTAAAGCTGCTACTCTCACTGTATACAAGCGGCCTGGTACCAGACCACGAGCTTCTAGCCAAGGATTAACAACAGTCTCTGTAGTTTGTGTTCCATTATATGAGAGTGCTACCTGATAACCAATGATTTCACCACGTGCCTCCAGTGAAGAAAGAGTATCCCAAGTGATAAGGGTTGAACCATCTTCATGAGACTCCACACTAACTTTGCTTGGAGCTGACAAGGGAACTGAAATAAGAATAAAAATTACAAGTGATTTGAATATTTTATCGGGATATATAAACATGTTTTTAAAACTAAAGTACTTTCATCTTGAATATAACATTTTGGAAAAACTTAGAAAGAGCAAAATTAGTTTTGCTGAATTTGGTACAACTTACCATCTTCTGGAGTTGTGATGGAAAATGAGTTCGATGGTGTGCCCTCAACCCCTTGCCAAAAGGGAACCAAGAAGAATGTGTAGTTAGTGTTGGGCTTCAGATCCCGAACATGAGAGTATGATGCAGATCCAAGGACTGTGATTACTCTGACAGTTTTATGGGATTCTATTATATAAACTAGAACACCTTCAACACTGTTGTCTGTAGATGCTATGAACTTCCAAGTTAGACGAATACTGCCAGGGCTTGTGACACTACCATCAGTGATGGTCACTACAGGGCGTGAGAGACGACGTTTTGTGTAACGAATTTCCTCTTCACTAACAGACAAGTCATTTCGCACCTGTGTAATGACAGGATCTGACCAGGGGCTTGGGAATGAAATACCTTCTCTATTTACAGCGCGGACTAAAAAGAAATATGTTCGGCCAGGTGATAGATTATTAAGTAAACAAGCTTCTTCAGTCAAATCAGTCTCTGCAACTCTCCACTCTTCCCAGTCTTTTTGCCAGTATTCTACTACATACCACTGTTCAGAACTGCTTTTCATTTGAGAATTTGGCAACCATGTCAGATGTACTGATGTTTCATTCACTGACATTAGCTTAGGTTTTGAAGGAGGAGCAGGAAGCTTTGGTGGTTTAGTTTCTGTGGTGTCACTAGCTACTTTTAGGATGGCTTCTTGTTCAATTTTACCCGTTTCAGCTGTGATGTGACAAGAATATATTCCAGAGTCAGATGCTTGAAGACTTTTTAAAATGATAGCACCATTATCTTGAAAAGAGAGCCTTGAATTGTTGTTATCTTCAGTGAGCTGACGGGCAGCTATGTGAGCTGCAGGACGATACCACCATGATATAGATGGCTTAGCATATTCACTTACTGCTTCACAAGAAAATGAGGCTACACCACCAGGCTTAGCTGCAATATCATATGGGCCAATTCCTACAACAGGTGGAGGAAAAGCTTCTACCACTATCACCTCTGCCTTTGCACTTACTCCTCCTCCACTGCTAACTCCCCAACAGTAATAACTTCCACTATCAGTTATTGCTAGCTTTTGCAGAGACAGTTTCTGTCCATCATTTGAAACAGAAATATGACCAACACTCAATGAAGGTGTCAGCAGAGCACTTCTGTCTTGTGTTGGAAGTCTCCAAAGTACAAATGGAGATGGGTCACCCTCAACTTGACAAGAGAGCTCTGCCGCTCCATCAACCACAACCTGCGTGTCTTGTGGTTTTTGTGTCATTACAGGAGCATCAACTATCACAAGAGTTGCTCTTGCAGAGGTCATTCCAGCTTCATTTTCAGCTTTACAGACATAGTCGCCTGAATCTGCAGGTTCTACCTTTTCTAACACCAAATGCTGACCTTCAATCATTGCTCTACCTAGAGGCATCTTACCATCCAGCTTCTGCCAAGTAACTGTTGGTGCTGGATGGCCTTGTGACTTGCAGGCAAGCTGAACAGTGACACCAGATGCCACTGTCATGTTTGAAGGGCTTTCCTCAAACCATGGGGGAGCTGTAAAGAAATAAAATAAACATCATTATAACAAAAGCAGTAAAAATTAACTTTAGACAAGACATGAAATGGCAAGCACAAGTTTATCAGATGCAGTGATGATGTGTTGCATCTATAAATTTTAAACATCAAAGCTGATTTTTCTGGTTAAATATATATGCAATCATTTAATGCTGAAAAAAAATATAACTAAAATCATAAGTCAGGAAAAATCACTTACTTCAGTAAAAGTCATGGCTCAAGATACTTAAATAAAGAATTTGACAGTTACCTAAAAATAAAAGACTATACTTACTCATTATCACAAGTTGTGTTGGAGGACTCTCCCTGGTACCAGCCAAATTACGGGCACGACAAAGATATGTTCCCGAATCTTCTTGCTGGGTGCCATTAATAACAAGATCACCATTCTCCATCACAAAAACTCGACTGGAGTTAATTACCTCCAGACCATCTTGGAGCCAACTTAATTTCGGCTCCGGGGTCCCTTTAGGAGGTCGACATGGCAGTGTGATGGAACCATTAATAGTCACTTTGGTCACCGGTTCAAAGGACGTTTCAAATTCGTATCCAAGGGACGCCACGGTCAGAGTTGCGTTGTTCGACCGCGTGGCTCCGTGACTATTGGAGGCGACGCACCAGTAGGTCCCAGCATCCGAGTCCCTCCTGTTCGTAGCCACGCGGAGGAAGAAGAGGGATCCTGAGGGCAGGAGGACGCGGTGAGATCGGGGATCCTGCGGCGACGTCACTACCGGCTGGCCATTCCGATACCACGTGATTCGCGCGGCGTTTGAAGCTGCGCAGTTGAGAGTTGCTGGATCATTACGTCGGGCCACTATGTCCTTAGGCTGTTCGCGTATGACTGGCGTTACTCCTGGAAGGAAAAAAAAAAAGGTGCAAGTGAGAAACCTTTGAGTTGACGAATTACTCGTTTTATAAAACTTGAATGTAACTACATTTCAATAGGTTAAACATGGTAAATAACTGTCAGACTTTATTATAGTGAAGACAAAAAGAGGAACAATTTTATTTTGAGTGAAAACACCAAACGCCGAAAGGTTGAGATGATTCTGTCACAACAAAAGAAACTAAACCAAAAGTAAATGTTTACATTCATGACCAAGGCTCCTTCAGTTTGTTCTTTGTTCAAACAGCCCATTTCACCTCAAGAAAAGTTTTCCCTGGTCTAAAAATCATAACAGTGTTTTTTCATGATAAATTTAGCCCTTAAATATGAAACGGTAGATTCTCAAATACTAATGTTTCAGAATGCCACAATAAATTAGACAACAGCATTAATTTTCCTAACAGGCCAATTTCACCTTATGTATGAATTACATTTCGAACATATTTACGTTTGTGAAAGCGGGTGTCCTATAAAAGTCGAAAATGTTTAACCAAAATTCTAGTTATTTACATAATAAGTACACTTGTTTTTATATGATTTCCTTTACAACTGATGATTTTCATTTGTTACTTAGGAGAATGGAAACTGGATTGTACACTTGAAGATTCTTCCGTTATTGAATATCAAAGATAAAAGCACATAGTTATTAAGTAAAATAAAATGTAAAACCCTCCAACCTGACATGACAAGAGGCTATATATATTATATATTAAAATATTATGTATTGCCAAGTTCTTTCTTAATGAACTTGACATACATGTAAAAAAAATTCTCAGTGTCTTAATAGAATTTAAAAACCGCAAACGCACACACAAGAAGAGAAAAAGCATAAAGCCCTCTAACCACAATTCCGACGAGGAAAGCTACGAGGAAACGCTGCCCCCGAAGAGGTTCCAATAATGAGCATGACAATAACACGACTTTCCAGGCCGTTACCGAACAGAGCATGGCGGGGCAATTCCATCGGAATGACATTCTTAATCACGGTTCTTACACCCATTCGCTGACGCGTGATTAACCGCGACAGATTATTGAGGAAGCTTTCAACAACCGCGAACGAGGAAAGTTACAAGCAGAGAGGGCTGGAATTTTCACACTCGAAATTGCTCCTTTTTCCAGGAAATGATTCCCGCCTTTGCTAAACAACGCGGGAGAAAGAGTGCGCGTTCGTAGAACGCTCAGCAAAGCGGCGGTTTATTCTGAGACCATGGTTTATTCGCTGTCGCTTCGAGGGTACGGAATCGACTGTGCTAAGCTTTCAGCGTTCGCGCGAACGTTTCTGTTTCGGGGAAAGGAAGGGAGACGTAAAGACACCCACCAATTCGCAACTCGATTTTGGTCCTCGCAGATAAATTCTGAGTAATGCTTCTCTAGTCTTTCAACCATGGCGCGCAAGATTAAAGTCTTACTTTCCATTTTAGATCGGATTTGTAGTTTGCGCTGCGCGACCTCACCTAGTTCAAAGTCCCATTTCCCCCCTAATGCCTGACCGGTATTCGGGAAAACATTGCAAAGTAAATAGATATCATAAAACTCTTCGTCTCTTCACAACTCTCACGCCAAGAACAAAAGATTCAGTCTATGAGCTGATTATTTAATAATAACATTGGATGTGTCAGAAAGTCGTCATAGAAAGGCAATGTATTGCAAGAATATGTCAGTGAAAAGACCAAATTTTCAAGACTGAAATATAAGACTGAATTATTCATAATTGCAAAGTTATTAGGCGTTTACATCGATAAAAAAAAAAGCTAAATTTCTAAGATCTACATGTTTGTATCGATAATTATCTTTCCTTGTTTGCCTGAATCTATCAATCAATGATGTTAGCACGGGACAAATATAAGGTTGCAGCTAGAAGTTAAGACTGCAGAATTGTCCGAGCGAACCTGAAGTCATTATTTTATCAAGCTAAATGTATATAATTTTTTGTTTTTGTTTTTTGCCAAATAAGGCAATCCTAGCAACTTAAAATCTACACACAAGCATATTCTCTATTCAGTACATACATCATACATACATACGAGTACATATATATATACATACACATATATATACATATATATATATATATATATATATATATATATATATATATATATATATACACATACATACATACATGCATACATGTACTGTACACATACATACATGAATGTAAATATAAACGACAGATGTTTACGTTTCCATCTCTCACTGGTTTACATTCAACGATGCAATCACCTGACTGCAGACGCAGGAAGGCAAAGGCTACGGCATTGCTCCCACCGAATACAAATCAATACACCTTTTGAATTGCGCTTCTTTCAAAAGGGCCGGTTGTCTAAAAGGACTGACCCGTCGATGTCACAGGGCAGTTCATTCGGTATGAATGCATTCGGCGGTATCAACGGACATGGCGCGTGTTACATATGAATGAATGAATGTTAAGCGCATTCA
>NC_089791.1:24933387-24943387 GCF_040412425.1 Macrobrachium rosenbergii | reverse complement strand
ATGTGGTGTTCGAATTAAAATGCCCAATTATTTCCGGAACTTAGGGGCGCTGGCCAACGCGGCCAGCCATCTCAATAGAAACTGAATTAGAAAGGGAATTGAAAAAAAAAAAATTACATTTTATTTCCTCTCATTCATTTTTCTAATGATGCCGTTTTCCCCATTTGTACCTCGAGCTTTATTGCTTTTGTGATTCTCTGTCTGTCTCTGTCGCTGTCTGTCTGTCTCTCTCTCTCTCTCCTCTCCACCCTGATCCCTCCTCCTCTCTCCCCCTGCCTGACCATACTCCACCCTGATCCCTCTCTCTCTCTCTGACTATATACTCCACTCTCTCTCTCTCTCTCTCTCTCTGCTTGACCATACTTCACCCTGTACTCTCTTTTCCTCTGCCAGACCATACCCCACCTTTATCTCTCTCTCTCTTTCTCTCTGCCAGACCATACCCCACCTTTATCTCTCTCTCTCTCTCTCTCTCTCTCCTCCTAACTCCACTTCATTGCTCTCTCCAGACCATACTCCACCTTCTCTCTCTCTCTCTCTCTCCTGACCATCTCTCTCTCACTCTCTCTCTCTCTCTCTCTCTCTCTGCCTGACCTACCCCACCTCCACCTCTCATTCCTCCTGCCTGACCATATGCACCTCTCTCTCTCTCTCCTGCCTGACCTTACTTCACCTTCATCTCTCTCTCTCTCTCTCTGCCTAACCTCCACCTCTCTCTCTCTCTCTCTCTCTCTCTCTCTCTCTCTCTCTCTCTCTCTCTGCCTGACCATACTCTCTCTCTCTCTCTCTCTCTCTCTGCCTGACCATACCCCACCTTCTCTCTCTCTCCTGCCTGACCATCTTCATCTCTCTCTCTCTCTCTGCCTAACCATACTCCACCTTCATCTCTCTCTCTCTCTCTCTCTCTCTCTCTCTCTCTCTCTCTCTCTCTCTCTCTCGCTCCCCAAGCGTTATATAACTAGTGTCTCCCATCTCCTTATCGTTGAAAGTTTTAGTCTAACTCGAGAGACGTTGAACAACGGAATTAAAAAATGTCCCCTCTTCCTTTTTTCATTTTCTTCTCCGTTCTATTTCATCTATTCCTCAATATCCAGTCACCCCTTCACCATTCACGTTATCTCTCTCATCACATTCTTTTCTTTCTGCAGGTCTCTTTTTGAATAGCTGTCCTTTTTCTCAATCTCTTGGTATTTCTGTTTCTTACCTAAACCGTTGCATTTCTCTTTCCTCTGCTTCATTTATTTATCTTTTGGTATTTCGTATGCTCTCTATCCCTCTAAGAAATCGGCTGGCATTCGGTATCTCTCTCTCTCTCTCTCTCTCTCTCTCTCTCTCTCTCAGACACGCAGATATAAAAATGTATACATACATACATTATATATATCTATATATATTATATACATATATATGTATGTGTATATATGGATTGTATATATATATATATGTGAGTTCGTGTGTATATGAGAGAGAGAGAGAGAGAGAGAGAGAGAGAGAGAGAGAGAGAGAGAGAGAGAGAGAGAGAGGGGAGCGTTAATGCAACCTTTTCGCCCGTTGATCTATCCCCAGAGAAAGAGTAATACAAAAAGGAGTTAATTAAATACAGTCGCCAAGGAAAAAAATGAGTTTCCCGTCCCATATTTTCGTAAAAAATGCCTTTCAAGGTGCGGCGTCTCTCAGTGTCTTTTATCATCTTCTTTTCTCTCATTCCGACATGAAATGGACAAGATGGAAGGAAAAGAATACGATGTAAGGGAGGAAGGGGATCTTTTCTTGTCTTTGTAAAGTTCACGTTTTGTTCCTCTTCTCTCTCTCTCTCTCTCTCTCTCTCTCTCTCTCTCTCTCACACACATATATACACACACACACACACAAGGACTAACCTAACATACACAAACACACATGAACTCACACATGTAAATACATATACATACCCACACACACATGTATATCAATATTATATATAAATGTATATCTATATCTATCTATCTATCTATTTATTTATACATACATATATATATATATATATATATACATATGTGAGAGATATATATAGACATAGTGTGTGTGAGAGAGAGAGAGAGAGAGAGAGAGAGAGAGAGAGAGAGAGAAGTGAAAGGTGATACCGAAAGCCAGTCGATTTCTTATATGTCTGTTTGTTTAGAAGCTCGCCAGCGTTGGCAGTGTTGTTTCAAATGTCACCGGATGCATGCATGCAAGTGGCGTATGGTGGAAGGGAGGAGGAGGAGGAGGAGGAGGAGGAGGAGGAGGAGGAGGAGGAGGAGGAGGGAGGAGGAGGAGGAGGGAGGAATGGAGGAGGAAGAGCAAGAGACAATAGCAGAGCAAAACCCTTTACCCGAACCCCACCCTCGTAAATATGTAATTTCCCATCGCAGATACTTTCGGTGCAAAATTCGAAATTGGATTGCTCATGTTTTACGGAATTGAATTTAGAGTTGGGGACTCATTCTGATTGCGCGTACATCACCCCAGGTGCATAAAAACGCCCGCGTTCAATTAGCGTTCATCGTCCGACCTCGGTCGAATGTAACTTGAAACGCAAAATAAAATCCAAGAGAATGATGATTCGTTTTTGGCTGGCAATGATAATCCGAACTTTGGCGCAGCAGACGCTGTCGATTTAAACTTCGCACGGCACCTTTAGTTCGTATAAATAATGCCCCCACGAATTCTAGCAACAGTAGCGAGAGAGAGAGAGAGAGAGAGAGAGAGAGAGAGAGAGAGAGAGAGAGAGAGAGAGAGAGAGAGAGAGAGTTCATACAAATTGCCTCACGAATTCTAGTAACAGTAAGAGAGAGAGAGAGAGAGAGAGAGAGATTCATACAAATACTGCCCCAGAGAGAGAGAGAGAGAGAGAGAGAGAGAGATCACATAAACATTGCCCCACGAATTCCTAGCAACAGTAGAGAGAGAGAGAGAGAGAGAGAGAGAGATTCATATAAATATTGCTCCACAGTTCTAGCAAAAGTAGAATGTGAGAGAGAGAGAGAGAGAGAGAGAGAGAGAGAGAGAGAGAGAGAGAGAGAGAGAGAGAGAGAGAAAGAGAAACATACTGTCCCACCCTAGCAATTCTAGCAGAGAGAGAGAGAGAGAGAGAGAGAGAGAGAGAGAGAGAGAGAGAGAGAGAGAGAGAGAGGGCATATAAATACTGCCCACGAATTCTAGCAACAGCAGAGAGTGAATATCACTGAGGAGAGAGAGAGAGAGAGAGAGAGAGAGAGAGAGAGAGAGAGAGAGAGAGAGGGCGTCATATAAATACTGCCCACGAATTCTAGCAACAGCAGAGAGTGAATATCACCGAGGAGAGAGAGAGAGAGAGAGAGAGAGAGAGAGAGAGAGAGAGAGAGAGAGAGAGAGAGAGAGAGAGAGAGCCCGGCACAGGAGGAAACGCTATTTAAATATTCTTTCTCAGCACAGTTTACAAGTTAATGATATATTTGTTCCCTCTTGATTTTCTATATTTCTCTTTCCCTTGCGTCAACTGGGGAAACTAATTATTTATAAAGTCGTCTGCCAAACAATGATTGGATATGTTCACAATTAACGAAGCATGATGAAATTCTGCTGGAAATGAATAGTAATTAGTTTTTATAAATAAGAGCTTGCGAAGTAATTTCGCGGAACTTTTTAATTGATTGCTAGAATTGGGTTGTATTAAACGGCAGCTAATTCTTATTTGAACGAGACTAAATATTCATCAGATTTTAGATGGTTTGCTTCTGCTGCTGGGATTTCGTAATTTACTCTTGAGTATATATGTGACTGTATATATATATATATATATATATATATATATATATATATATATATATATATATATATATATATATATATATATATATATATGTGTGTGTGTGTGTGTGTGTGTGGACATATACACATATATATCATTAAGTACACCTTAGTTTAACCAGACCACTGAGCTGATTACAGCTCTCCTAGGGCTGGCCCGAAGGGTTAGACTTATTTTACGTGGCTAAGAACCAATTGGTTACCTAGCAACGGGACCTACAGCTTATTGTGGACTCCGAACCATATAATACCGAGAAATTAAGTTCCACCACCAGAAATAAATTCCTCTAATTCTTCATTGGCCGGCCGGAGAATCGAACGCGGGCCCAGCACAGTGCTAGTCGAGAACGATATCGACCCGTCCATTGAGGAACTACACGTGTATAAATATACTTATACACATATATAAATATACTTATATATAATATACAGTAGATATATATATGTGTTTGTATGTGTGTATATATATGCATAGGAATAAGGGAACCCGACTGTCCACCTCTAGAATATGCAATGAGCCAAAATAGGACCGTGGCCCAGTGGTTTTTCGTTCGGCTCATTTTAGTGAGGTCTGTAGATCGGTCTCAGCCTACCGCCCACCAGTTCACCCAGCCGTAAATAGGTACCAAAGTCTGCCCGAGTAGCGGGAAGGCATAGCTGAGAACCAGAAGGCTGTATCCTTCTGTAGCCAACCCCTCCAAAGGAGAGAGTGAGAGAGAGAGAGAGAGAGAGAGAGAGGACGATTTTCACTAAATTTATGTTCTTTTCTGAGAGGTTATTTGTACCTAGAAACATAGGCTTCCTCGTTGGGCGAGTCGGTAGAGTTGTCGCCTAGCACTCGTTAGGCCCGAGTTCGAGTCTCCGGCCGGCTAATAAAGAATCAGAGGAATTTATTTCTGGTGATAGAAATTCATTACTCGCTATAATGTGGTTCGGATTCCACAATAGGCTGTAGATCCCGTTGCTAGTTCTTAGCCACGTAAAATAAGTCTAATCCTTCGGGCCAGCCCTAGGAGAGCTGTTAATCAGCTCAGTGGTCTATTTAAACTAAGATATACTTAACTTTTCCTCATTCTTGCCAACAAAAACACAACCAGCCCGGATACGTCCTTTCATGCCCGTAATGAACATCACCCACCTCAGGACACCAGGATATGCGCCACAGACATGCAAGCATTCAGGCAGAGTACCTTCGTTTACGCAGCGGATACACCTAATAAAAGACATTTATTCTTACAAAGGAAACCATGACAATCAACAAAATTATCCTAATAAGATTGTTCGCGCTGGAATGAAATATCTTGTTGGTCTTGCTCTTATCATTTTTTATGGTCGTTTTTACTGATAAGTTTATAGTCATGGGCAAGTGTTACGTACAGTATCCATTTGCTATTATCTTATTTATATAGTGTCTTCTCTCAAACACATAAACATCTAGTCATTCCTGTGTTAAGTACAGCGAGTTTCTATCAAATCGCTCTCGTATTATTTATACATTATATATAAACACTTGTGTTTTCTGGAAACAATAATGACTATTATTATCTATAGAATACATTAAAAAGTTAAATGAGGAAATCAATTGCTCTATCAAATGTAATCTCTGATAAATTTTCCTACTTATGGTTTTGACAGATCTATCAGTAATTTAACCCTAGTTTCAGATACAGAGTCCCTTTGCACCCTCAAAATATTGTATTTCTCCTTTTTACAATATAATTTTTTTTAACAAAATTTACAAAAACATTTAGCGTTTCGTAACATTATTGGAATGGAGAGGTGCGTAAAAATGTCAACGATATTTGTTCTTTTGAACAGAAATGCACAAGAATTTAAATAATATTTTGTTGCATTGTTAATCGTACATTGCTCCCCAGAGTTGATCAATAGGCTCGCCAGCCCCTAATCATGGCAAGGCTCCCTAGTAGTTCCTATTCGTTCAGAACTTTGGGGAAATTCTGAATTCTTGTGGTAATCTTTTGATGTATATTATCTAATCTATGCATCTTTTTTTCCCCCTGCCTGTGCTCAGAGTCCCTTATAACATTTTCTACATTGACAGTTCCTTGAACCAACGTAATATATCTACAGTTTGTGTTCAAACAGCGATAAATAAGAAGAATAACGATATTACTACTAAATAAAATAACGAGCTCATAAAAGAATCCGGCTCCCAAAAAAGGTCTTAGTAATCAACAATGGCCTGACAACCTCAATTTCGTATCATAAAAACTAACAAACAACCTATATTTCATAAAATCATAACAATGCATAAATAAAAAGTTCATGGCTTAAATAGAAAAACAAACAACAATGCATGCCAAAGGGTAGGAAAAATAGTTTGAAAAACATAACGATATTCAGATCCTAGACTCCAGCAAAAGCCGCCAATAATTCAAACATTGTTATTCCACGCAACAGGCCCTACAGACAAATAAACAACTGAACAAAAAGCCATTAATTGCTAGGAAACGACCGAGTCAAAATTCAGACCCCTTTTGCAAATGGCGAATGCGAATTGTTGTTATTCCTCGCAGCTGAACCAATGGCTCCCAAATGGCTGAGCTAACAAATAAACACATCAACAAATGGATGCTGCCGCCTTTTGCCTCCCTGTCAGGAGCCGTAATTAACGCGCGCCGTTATGTAATGCGGATCACCTCCGTATTTTTTTTTCTCTCCCTTTATTGATGTCATCAAGGATTTCCTCGACTTATTATAGCAGCGCTCAGGCGAGAGTATATGGGTGGAGTGGGTTTGCTGGAGGGGGCGTAAGCCGGTTCTGATGAAGGAGGTGGGTTCTGTCGGGGTGGGTATGATAGAGACACTTGGTTATTAGTGAAGATGATGCTTAAGGGGATGAAAGGGCGGGGGGAGATGGCGAGGGGGGAGGGGGCGGTTCTTGGAGGACGGTGCGAAAGGTAGTTCAAAGGTGAGAGGCATTACTCTCGCCTCGGCGCTAATTACCTCTCCTGAAACTATGTTTATTTCGTTATTAATGCTGTCTGAAGTCTTATAACTTCCGGGTGGCATTTCATTCTTCTGTTTTTCTTTTTGTGAGTGTGGGTTACAGAAAAAGAAAGTGAATATTTGTCCATACCGGTACTGATTATATAATCTAGTCAATCCGTAAGGAACACACACATGCATACAGAATTCACTGCACCATACTCTTAAGAGTGTGTGCGTGTGTGTGTGTGTGTGTGTGTGTATGTGTATCTACTTGTGGGCGTGTGAATGTGTCTGGGTATATGTGTACATGTGTGTCTCAACGAGAGAGAGAGAGAGAGAGAGAGAGAGAGAGAGAGAGAGAGAGAGAGAGAGAGAGAGAGAGATAACGTTCCACTAAGGAAAATATAATACAAATAACAATGCTACAAAATAATGTTCAAATTTTTATGCACGTCTTTATTCAAAAGAATAAATATTGTTAACATTTTTACGTGCCTCTCCATTCTAATAATTTCATAAAACGCTAAACTTTTATATAAACATCTGTCAAATATATATATATATATATATATATATATATATATATATATATATATATATATATATATATACATCGTCTCCGCTATCTAATCACATCCGATATCCGTGAGACCTGGCGTCGTTGACACAATGGACGTCGAGAGAGATATGAGATAAAGCAACAACTTTCTCTCCTCGAAAGCGGGTGAGGTATTTCCCGCGCAAACAAAACGCCAATACCGCCTGTTTGCGTGAGACAAACGCGGGGAGAATCTCAAGACTCTATTTATGCACGAAATCGCGGAATAAAACACGACATTACGAGAGCAGAAGGAATGAGTGGCGTCACACACACCTGCCCGAAATCCCAGGAGACGAGAGCCCGAAGTTGTCTGGGTTTTGTTCCTGACTTGCCAATTTTTTTTTTTTTTTTTTTTTTTTACTTATAAAATTAACATAACTGTAACATTTCGTCCGGCATAACGAAAAATGTGCATGTTTACATCCATACACATGTATGTATGTTTGTATATATGTATATATATAATGTGTGTATATACACACATATGTATATGCATATATATATACATATACATATGTATATAAATATATATATATATATATATATATATATATATATATATATATATATATATATATACATATATATATATATATATATATATATATATATATATGTATATATATATATATGTGTGTATGTGTGTGTGTGTATATGATCGAAAACTGACGGACGGAACAAACTGGCGAAAATAAAGCTGTACATATCAACTCAAGTTGTATGAAGGAACTTTATGGAATCACTATTTAAAAAACGAGCACTTGCAATTTCTCTTCTTTAGCAACATCCAGAGACTACGCATAAAAGCGAGAAAATTACTACTATCAGTGTTTAAATGAACGAACAGATACTCAGGGTTCTACTGATTTTCATCCCTTCCAAGACCTATTTGTACATTTGTTCGTTAATCCTGTGAATGAGGTTAATAAAGATGGGTCAACAGCATTAATACTGATCGTTTTTTTTTTTTTTTTTTTTTGCCTTCAAAGGTAAAATTAGTTTTACACCATTTTCAGATATTTTTCAGATATCCCTAAAAATAATCCAAAAATATAGCAGACTTTTCACAGACACGTCAGAATATGCTCTCTCCGTTGTCGATACACGAAAGATTGCGTGTCCTGGTAAAAAAAAAAAATAATAAATATATAAAAATAAAAATATGAAAACTGATGAAATTTTCTCCGGGTGAATTGGGATAACGTCTCTGTACCCAAAAACTATTTTTGCAAATTACCTTAAAGGGGCCCAATTTTCGGAGATGGTATAAGGGATAAAAAAAAAAATTCCTATTTAATGATATTGTGTTTATTTCAAATTTTCCAGAAGACTGAGAGATTTATCTTTCATTAGGTCCCGGATGTCCTAAACATATTAACATCTAACAAAAAAGGGAGCAAATTTTAGTTTTCTGTAAAAGAAAACTATTGTGCCGGCTTTGTCTGTCCGTCCGCACTTTTACTGTCCGCCCTCAGATCTTAAAAACTACTAAGGCTATAGGGCTGCAAATTGGTATGTTGATTATCCACCCTCCAATCATCAAACATACCAAAGTGCAGCCCTCTAGCCTCAGCAGTTTTTCTTTTTATTTAAGGTTAAAGTTAGCCATTATCGTGCTTCTGGCAACGATATAGGATAGGCCACCACCGGGCTGTGATTAAAGTTTCATGGACCGCGGCTCATACAGCATTATACGGAGACCACCGAAAAATAGATCTATTTTCGGTGGCATTGCTTATACGCTGTAGCGGCTGTACAGAAAACTCGATTACGCCGAAGAACTTCGGCGCATCTTATACTTTTTGCTTTTTGCTGTTCTTGTTTACTCTTGATTCTCAGGATTACTGTATTCTTGTAGTCATAAGAAAAGCTTCTAGTTAACATTCCTTTAAAGAGAAAAATCACAAAATTGTTCAATACATCAAAGAATGGTGATCTTTGGACCAGTCATAAAAAGCAGCTGAAAATTTTGCAAAGCTACATCAAGTTCTTTAGATTACTCTAAAAATAATCTTTGAATATTGCTTTGGCATTTACTAAAGGCATTGAGCAATACTTACTTACACGGTAAACACTAAAACAAACTAATACCAATAATATGAACAGTCTAACAGAACAATACAACAAAGATCATCAGTAACAAATTCACCCAGTGCACATTTTCTTTGACTCTTGAAACAAGAACACAGGAAACGAAGCTTTCTCTCCTGTCTGGGCTTCATTGTATTGACACAATTTTCCGAACTAGGAGACCGGAAACAATATGCTCGCCTACAAGGTTAAGTGCTTGAAATTACATTGCAAGAATATTGTGGGAACTGAATGCGTAAACTGAAACCCAGTGTTCTATAAGCACAGTTTTCTTTTCACTTTTAGTTTTCTGTAAAAGAAAACTATTGTGCCGGCTTTGTCTGTCCGTCCGCACTTTATTCTGTCCGCACTTTCTCTGTCCGCCCTCAGATCTTAAAATTACTGAGGTTAGAGGGCTGCAAATTGGTATGTTGATCAGCACCCTCTGATCATCAAACATACCAAATTGCAGCCCT
Organism: Macrobrachium rosenbergii; assembly: GCF_040412425.1. Taxonomy (NCBI): domain Eukaryota; kingdom Metazoa; phylum Arthropoda; class Malacostraca; order Decapoda; family Palaemonidae; genus Macrobrachium; species Macrobrachium rosenbergii. Next base: position 24,933,478 of record NC_089791.1, on the reverse strand, counting down.
CTAGCCTCAGTAGTTTTCATTTTATTTAAGTTTAAAGTTATCCATAATCGTGCTTCTGGCAACGATATAGGATAGGCCATCACTGGGCAGT
>NC_089791.1:24925887-24928387 GCF_040412425.1 Macrobrachium rosenbergii | reverse complement strand
GAGGAATGAAAGACCTTTCGAACTGCGAAGTTCGACAACGTGGCACATTTACTGCAAACTGGTACTGCTGCTCGGCAAATCCCATCGCTCTCGGCAGGAGAAGAGGACCAGGATTCAACTCTGACAGAGAAAGTGTTCTGTTAAAATAAAACTTTCTTTTATTAAAATTAAATTTCTCTGAAGAGGAATAGAAGGGGGTAAACTAGGAACCTTTCTTTCTTCCTGAGAGCTAATCAGAAAGGAGAGGAACTTTTTCCTTCTTGAGAATTAACCAGAGAAGTTACGAAAGTCTGTGAGGAACTTTTTCCTTCTTGGAATTGACCAGACAAGTAACAGAAATCTGTGACCTCCAGAAAAATCCTCCGAGTAACTTAGCGAACGCCAATTCGGCGACGAGGCGCAAATGAAACCCGGAAGTATACTTCTTGATTCGGTAAAGTCTAAAGGCTGAATTAACCGTCGGGTACATGTGTCTTCCGGCAGTGAAGCCTGAGAAACTAAACGAAAATGGCTGGAAAGCTCCTTTTCCCAGGGTGCGCCGGTGTCTTAGTATTATCCAGTTCAACCATGACGCCTTCCTGTCCCATCCAGTACTTATTTTTTTTTTTTTGGAGGGGGAAGGGGAGGGGAGGGAAGTGATATCAATGACAAGGCACTGCAAAGTACATTATGTAAGATTCTGCACGTGGAGATATATATATATATATATATATATATATATATATATATATATATATATATATATATATATATATACATATATACATACATATATATATATATATACACACACAGTATATGCATTCATATATACAGTATATACATATACAGTGTATATATATACAGTATATATATAAATATATATATATATATATATATATATATATATATATATATATATATATATATATATACATAGAGAGAGAGAGAGAGAGAGAGAGAGAGAGAGAGAGAGAGAGAAGAGAGAGAAATGGTCACCTGTGTTAAGGTATTTACGTGAGAAATCTGAAGTAAAGGAAAAACATGTATGGTATACCCAGACCCTAAGAGCACTTATGATAGAATCGATACAGAGGCAATAGGGAGAGTTTTATGTATGTATGGTATAGAAGATAAGCTGTTTATGGCGATTTTAAAAATTTTTATGATGGAGGAGAATCGTTGGATAGGAAAATGAGTCCTGAATGGAGTTCGGAGTGTTTGATGTTCACAGATAACTAAGACGGGATAGTGAAGAGAGACTGCAGAAACAAGTGAAAGTGTTTGCAAGAGGAGCCGAGAGAGGGTAATTTCAGCAGGAGGTCCCCGTAGGGGGGGGAGGGGGTTAGGGCCGTCAGTGCACCTCATGCGGTGCGCTGCAGGCATTACTTAAGGTTCTTTGCAGCGTCCCTTCCTTAGGCCCCTAGCTGCAACCCCTTTCATTCCTTTTACTGTAGCTCCTTTCATATTCTCTTTCTTCCATCTTACTCTCCACCCTCTCCTGACAATTGATTCACAGTGCAACTGCTTTGAGGTTTTCCTTCTGTTACATCTTTCGAATCTTTTACTGACAGTTTCCGTTTCAGTGCTGAATGACCTCATAGGTCCCAGAGTTTGACCTTTGGCCTAATTTCTATATTCAGTTCAATTCAATTTAACAAGCATGCATCACTTATATCAAGATTAAGATACGCTGCTTCCTTCAACAAACAAGTTATGCATTCCCACAATGGCTTCCCTAGACTCTGCGAGTCTCTTTCTAACATTCTAAAGGCACCCGGCTTCTTTCCTTTCTTAACTTGTGTAACACTTCTTTTCTCATCCTATCATCTGCTATATTTACCCAAAAATACTTTTATGAATCAACTCATATTAACTTGAATTGTTTCTTCTTCCTAGTCTCTATCTACCCTCATAACTTTGTTCCTGCTGAAATTAAACTGAATTGAATTGAACATATAATTTTGGCCAGAGGCCAAACACTGGTACCTATGAGGTCATTCAGCACTGAATTATATGTTCAATTCAATTCAATTTAATTTCAGCAGCAACAAAGTTATGAGGGTAGATAGAGACTAGGAAGAAGAAACAATTCAAGTTAATATGAGCGTCTGAAGAATGGAAGCCAGTTGATTCATAAAAGTATTTTTGGGTAAATATAGCAGATGACAGGATGGGAAAAGAAGCCGGGTGCCTTTAGAATGTTAGAAAGAGACTCGCAGACTCTAGGGAAGCCATTGTGGGAATGCATAACTTGTTTGTTGAAGGAAGCAGCGTATCTTAATCTTAATATAAGTGATGCATGCTTGTTAAATTGAATTGAACTGAATATAGAAATTAGGCCAAAGGTCAAACACTGGGACCTATGAGGTCATTCAGCGCTGAAACGGAAATTGGCAGTAAAAGGTCTGAAAGGTGTAACGGAGGAAAACCTCAAAGCAGTTGCACTATGAATCAATTGTTAGGAGAGGGTGGAATGGAAGATGGAAGAGAGAATATGAAAGGAGGTACAGTAAAAGGA
>NC_089791.1:24913387-24920887 GCF_040412425.1 Macrobrachium rosenbergii | reverse complement strand
CTCTCTGTATCGTGTTCCTAATTTTCTCCTTTCCTTGACGTCCTCTCTCTCTCTCTCTCTCTCTCTCTGTTTTATTTTTTCTCTGTTTTATCATTAGGTACATTGGTCACTTTATCATTTCCTCTCTCTCTCTCTCTCTCTCTTTCTCTCTCTCTCTCTCTCTCAGTTTTATTTTTTCTCTGTTTCGTCATTAAGTATATTGGTCATTTTATCATTTCCAACCTAAATTTTCTCTCTCTCTCTCTCTCTCTTATTTTTTTTTCTCTGTTTTGTCATTAGGTATATTGGTCATTTTATCATTTCCTATCTAAATTTCTCTCTCTCTCTCTCTCTCTCTCTCGTTCCATTTCCCCACAACGAGTATCACCTGTTTTATCCCAGCCAATAATAGGGGGGCGAATAGGTGCTCTGGACCTAAAAACAAAATACTTTTAGAGATGGGTTTGAAGTTCGGTAATTGCTTTCCCGCGGATGAACTCTTCAGCAACGTTGCTGTTATGAGAGAGAGAGAGAGAGAGAGAGAGAGAGAGAGAGAGAGAGAGAGAGAGAGAGAGAGAGGGAGAATTCGACCGATAATGCGTGTATTTTTGGTACCTAACTACGAAAAAGAAACCACAGCACAGTAAGTTGACACACCTGACTGCAAACTGACTGAGAAATCTTCAAAAGTAGACTCTCTCTCTCTATGTATATATATATATATATATATATATATATATATATATATATATATATATATATATATATATATATATATATATATATATTATATATATATACATGGGCATATATATATATATTTTACTAATACATTACTTACTATCATGTACGTCAACAACGTCTCATGAACTTCAACAACGTCTTACCCATGCCACAAATTATTCTAACAATTAATCCCTTGGACCCAATGGGTGATGCTTCCAAACAGTATCACATCCCCAAACGGTAGCAGAAACGCAGCCACTCATTACCAGAATCGGGACCATCGTTACCCAATCATTATCTGACGTTCACATGTCTATAAGTACAGAGTGTCGCGTAAAAAATACCCTCTCTGGGAGGCGTACCAATCATTGTTTTGACCATATGAGTCAACAGATGACCTCATAAACGAACCCATCTGTCCAAATTTCTACCATTCTGGACAGCTGTCTGCCAATTAAGTCTGTTTTAGGCGTCTGCAGTGGATAGAATGCACGCAACCTATCCGCTCTTCGCGAGCGTATACAAGTATGCAACTGTTTTATGTATACACTGACATGCGTTGAAACGGTGCATTCTATTCTCACAGGTGTATATGTGTATGTATATAGACGCATACATTGCATTACAGATGTATTTGTGTATGCATATATACGCATACATTACATAATACATGCATATGTGTATGCAGATAAACGCATACATTATAGAACTAATGTATATGTGTATATAAACGCAGCCATTACGTTACATGTATATGTGTATGCTTATAAACGCAAACATTACATAACAAATGTAGGAGTATATATATAAACGCATACATTACATAAGACTACATTTTAAATATACATCCTTCTCATCTACGTAAAAAAGGGCTTTTTGTAATGTCCATATACAATTCCGTGTGAGAGAGAGAGAGAGAGAGAGAGAGAGAGAGAGAGAGAGAGAGAGAGAGAGAGAGGGGGAAAGACACAGAGAGAGAGAGAGAGAGAGAGAGAGAGAGAGAGAGAGAGAGAGAGAGGGAAGGGGGAAAGACAGAGAGAGAGAGAGAGAGAGAGAGAGAGAGAGAGAGAGAGAGAGAGAGAGAGAGAGGAAAGGGAAAGACAGAGAGAGAGAGAGTTCTTACCTAAAAAACATATCCATTTCAATCTCCAGCAGCATGTCCTTCGCCCCGTATCCAGTCTTCCAAACTGGAGGATAATAATTTCCAGGAACAAGAGGTATAAAAGTCGATACGGTTCATCATATAGCCAGGTCCGATTGCACGGCAAAAGTCGCATAATTCTTTTCTGGGATTGCTGATGAAATGTGGTCTCCAAGGGACGGGTTAAAAATATAGTCGAATGTGGTTTGGATGTCTCGAATCTGAGCTATCTCGAAAGAATAGTGAGCGAACTGACAAATACTATGTAATCAACTGCTCTAGATTTGATTTGTGAGTACATTTATCGATTTTTTTTTGCGTTAATATTTCTCTTGGTCTGAGCGAAAGACGATGCAGTTATATATGCAAATAAAGAAGTACGATCATAATTTAGGATGTAATATTGGAAAATATGCATCCGAAGAACACCAGGAATTCTCGTAGTTTCAAATTACATTTTCTCTTCAATTTATTGAGACATAAATGTGTACATTTATCGACTTTTTGTGTTGATATTTTTCATGGTTTGAGCGAAAGACGACCAAGTTGCATATGCAAATAAAGAAATACGATCATAATTCAGGATACAATATTGGAAAATATGCATCACTTTGTTTCCAAACAACACCAGACATTTTCGTGGTTTCAAATTACATTTTCTCTACAGTTTATTATGACATACTTTTTCGTAGTTTCAAATTACATTTTCTCTTCAGTTTATTAAGAAACACTTTTCGTAGTTTGAAAATAAATTTTCTCTCCAATTCATAAGACACTCTTTCCTAGTTTCAAGTTACCTTTTCTCTTCAATTTATTAAGACAATTTTTCGTAGTTTCAAATCACATTTTCCCTTCAATTTATTAGGGCATACGTTTTCCCAGTTTCAAATGACCTTTCCTCTTCAATGTATTAAGACATCTATAAGCGAACATAAAAGTAGAGTCACAAATTCAAACCACTTGAAGCCCCTTCCGCTTCCTTCCTCTCGGAATGTTTACACACACACACACACACACACACACACACACACACACACACACACACTCACTCCGCTGGCCTGAAGATCGCATTCGCATTAGCAAGAAATCTATAAAAGAAATGGCGCGGGGCAGTAAAAACGCCCTTTTAGTACTTCTTAAAGTTCCCTTAACAACCGGATGTTGGAGCCCCGGGAGGTAGGTTTCAGGTCATGCTAAGTGACACAGGATATTGGCTCATTCTCCTCATTCTACGGTTACTGAAATTAGGGAAAGGAGAGGTGTGGCTGGCGGGCTGAGGACGGATGGGGGGAGAGGGGTGGGGTGGGGTAGAGGGATGGGGGAAAGGGGAGGGGGTTGGTAGATGGCGGAAGAACTCACGGACTCCCTACAGAGAAGAAAGATTGAGCTATTAAAGTTGATTGCTTTTGCTTTTGAAGGGTTTTCGTTTAACGTTAAAGCGACCTTTCGTAATCTGCCCAAGAATATCTTTTGCTCACTGAATATGTTAGGTCTCATCCAATAAGCACTGGGGTAGGATGACAGGTCTTTAGAGAAACGAAGCTTCACGTTGAGATAACTGGCAATGATAATCATGACCCGAGATCTATTTAGGATTCCTGTTGCAATTCTGAAGACTCAGCTTCTTACTCTAAACTGACGTTAAATATTAGGGAAAATCCACCTGCGCAGATTGTGCCTTCAAAATATTTACAAAAGTCAAAATGTTAGAAGGATCAAAATCTTCTAAGACCACCCACGGCCCCCTGAACACTTCCAGATACATATTCATAAAAATGATTTGGCAGTCAATTCAGTAGTTTATGATGAATGAAGAAAATGTTAACTTTTTGTTTATTAGGTTACGGTAAAATACTTTGAATCTTAATTGAATGATACTCTTTTATTCGCATGCATTTTTATTTACAAAAGGTGCTGAATCTAAAAGACCTAAGACCCTGCAGTTTATATCCATAAAAATGAGCAACTGGCGTCCAACAGTGTTTTTCTTCACAGATGATATACGCCCTAACTGGGACAGAGCGCTACACATTTTCTTCCAAAAATACAAGATATACGCATACAAGCCAGCTATATATACATACATATACAGTATACATACATATATATATATGCATACATACACATACTATACATACATACATACATATACACAAATATATAACACATACATATATACATATATATATATTATATATGTATATATATATATATATATATATATATATATATATATATATATATATATAGATAGAGAGAGAGAGAGAGAGAGAGAGAGAGGTAATGGAGAGAAACCATTAAGAAACCATTAAAGGAAAGGGGAAAGAGTAATGGTTGGCAAAACCATTAGAGAGAGAGAGAGAGAGAGAGAGAGAATGGAAAATCCATTTGCTGAAGATGAGCAGCAACAGACCCTTTTCATTAATTTATTTCCCAGCAAATAAAACTTATGAAGTTTAAGCGGTAATGATCTAAACAGGGATCATTCAGTCATAAATCTTCATCTAGTCCCATTGGTTACCCTTCTCTCTCTCTCTCTCTCTCTCTCTCTCTCCGTTCAATTTTATTTTTTCTCTATTTTTCCATTACCTTTGTTGGCCCTTTGATCATTTCTCTCTCTCTCTCTCTCTCTCTCTCTCTCTCTCTCTCTCTCTCTCTCTCTCTCTCTCTCTCTCTCTCCGTTCAATTTTATTTTTTCTCTATTTTCTCATTACCCTTGTTGGTCTTTTGATCATTTCTATCTAAATTCTCTCTCTCTCTCTCTCTCTCTCTCTCTCTCTCTCTCTCTCTCTCTCTCTCTCCGTTCAATTTTATTTTTCTCTATTTTCTCATTACCCTTGTTGGTCCTTTGATCATTTCCTATCTAAATTCTCTCTCTCTCTCTCTCTCTCTCTCTCTCTCTATATATATATATATATATATATATATATATATATATATATATATATATATATATATATATATATATATATATATATACAAACACACATATATATGTATAATTACACACAACAATGAGCCCCTTTACTAAAACAAAAGTTGCTCCAGAGAAAAGCAAAGACAATAATTGTCACTGCAACATTCATACTTCTTCACCTGCGTCGAAGACGAGAATATCTGCATCCCTTTAATCATTTTGTAAATTACGCTATAGGTCTCCAATTATCAACTATACTGACATTATCTAAACATTACCTCAAGACGGGGCACCACACGAGCACGCTTTCCGCCACCTTTCAGAAGTTTGTACTTCGAATCAAGCAGCAAATGCTGACGACTAACTACTGGCTAACTGTTGCGAAGTTCGACAGCGCGATTCGAGATTCTGCTGGATAACTTAACCGTGTAACTTCGCATTTAAAAAAAAAATAAGATATGCTGTGCTAACAGCGCTGTTTCCGGGGTGTTACCAAAACGCTAATGATTTCCCCTACCCCACCCCACCATTACCTTCCTCTTCTGATCGCCCGCCCCCACCCCATCTCTGAAATATACTTCAACCTCCCAAAAGATAAAAACTAGGGAAGACGTATGCCATTTATCACTTGACTGCGCACGGCTTCTCAAAGAGAGAGTGAGAGAGCCCAGATCTTTCAGGCGTAAGCTTATTACCTTAGAAAACAATCACACACATGATAATGAAGGGTTTTAATTAAAAAAAAAATGAATAAATCAAACCTCCATCGCCTTCTGTACCTTTTAATGTAACGCGTCGCCACGCCTCTCGCGTCTAATCAGTTTTGTAACTGCTAATCAGTTCGAAACTTTCTAATCAGATCCCCGAAGTCTAATCAGCCCCCAAAGTTACAGGTAATACACCGGTAAGTTTGGCCCAGGTACAACAAACAGCTTCCACGGTCGAGAGACGCAGTGCGCCCTCCAGGTGTTGTGCTCAAGTCATAAAGGCAACTGGACTGGAAATTTGATGATGGCAAATAAGCCGCTTTGTTCTGCTTGCTTTTAATATTCAGGATCTTCTCCGATATTCTGCGATCAATAATGAAGGCCTCGTGGCATTATGAGAGTTTTGACAGTGATGATACCGTGGAGGGTGGGATCTATCGGATCCAGCGCATGCGCACTACTCCGGCAAATAAATCGCTATTCATGCCCGCTTCAAAAGGCAGAATCTAATCTCTTGGACTTGCTCTGCAATAAATTACAAGTACACTATGGCTTCATGAAGCTCTGGCAATGGTCGTGATCATACCCAAGCACAGTCATACCCAAGACCTAATGAAGACTTTAAGTCTGGGTCATACCCACGCAGGGGTATCGGTATTACTCCTTGGTACACAAGAGTTCCATAGAGTCACGTGACACTACCAGAAGAAGGATCTATCTCTCTGGTCTAAAAATATTCCACACACACTGCATGCAATGCGCAGCTGACGGTAACGCAATATACTTCACACTCTTGCAAACAACTCAGACATCGCTAAACATACACTGTAGAGATCACACCGAATTATAAACAAGAGTATTACTCGTAAACTGCTACATCACACAATTGTATATTATTTGCTGTAAGTTGCTGTAAGCGATAAAAGTTCGGCCGAACGCTCCAATGACACGGGGCAGCGTGTGTTTTCTCTTTGCGTCGTAATCATCTCAATTCGACCCTTCCCAGACAACAGTCTCTTCCCTGGCCAACGTCAGCTGGCGACCATGATGAGGCCAGCCCAAGGTCTCTTTGATTGCCCGGGCTCAATGGTAATGTACATGTCGGAAAACAAAAACAGCAATGATGGCGGTTGGATGCGCGTATAAGCCTTATCGTGATCTAACGTTGCTGAACGTATTCTCTTAAATAAAAAGGTGAAGGAAAATATACTGCACGTATAACCTAATATTGTGATCTAACGTTTCTGAACGTATTCTATTAAATAAAAACAGAAGGAAAATAGACTGCATTACCGTAGTTCCCATGCATAATGGTCTGTTTCTCTCGTAATATTTTATTCCATTAAGTTCGAGCTCTCGTTAATAAAAGCAACTATAATTAAAAGTGTCATCTCGAATTTAAACTTGACTTACTATCAAGAAGCGTATGTATAATATAAACCTTTAATTAGGTTGGCAACTTTAATTTCCGGACAATGTACTCGAATGTTTTCAATTTGTACGTGATTCCGGTCTTGAAGATTACAATCGTTATAACATCGTAATATACTAAAGTCAAGATCTACCCCTATTACAAAAAATTTCATGAGCCTTGAATACAAACAGTAAAATATCCAAGAGTGATGCACTCATATATATATATATATATATATATATATATATATATATATATATATATATATATATATATACCCTCGAACTTGAGACGAAAAAATTAATAACTAACATCACAATCATAAAATATTCTACTACAAAATATTAATACGGGGCAAAATCAACACGAACAACTCCCTAAGTTAATATGATATAATTAGAATGACTGTGTAATTAATTACATTACATGAAGTGAGGAGCTCGGTATTTTCATTAAGATCAAAGCTGCCTAAGTGAGCTGTTATTGATTCACACAGTTGAAACAAATTACTTATAATGGATTTTACTATGAGTCTGGTAAATATTTTGATGTATAATGTGGAGAATATGAGAATTACATCACACAGCAAGCTTTTGCTCTACTGTAAGCAAACCCA
>NC_089791.1:24850887-24905887 GCF_040412425.1 Macrobrachium rosenbergii | reverse complement strand
CTCCATTTAGACATTTAAAAATACATAAAAAGTCTATCAATTAATTAAATAACTTTTAAAACGAAACTCAGCTTGAAAAACGAGACACAGAATAAAAGGTAAAAGAAGCCCCGTAAAATCAAAGGAACTTTCACAGCGTTTTCCCGTCCGCCACGGCGCCGACCTCTTCAACGCGCCCCACCGAAAAGGCCTTTGTTAATCGTTTGTTGTTGTGATTTACCCACATGATAATACGAGCCTCTCTCATCTAAAGGCTGTTCGGACCGGAGGAATAAAAGCGGGGGTTCTTAAGGGCTCTGATGTTGTCCGATAGATTATCTAAAGACTTCGGCTTTTTCCCCCTCCTTCTTCTTTTGTTTTCTTTTTTTCTTTTCTCCATAACAATGATCGGAATTCTGGGCTGTGCGGCTTGAGCTGAGAGGAACGCTTTCATATTATTATGCCTTATGTTCCCGGTCTCTGTTCTGCCTTGGAAATGCTCTTTTCTGTCAGTAATAATGTTAATAATGACAGAAACAATAAAACTCATTATAAAAATGATCAGATCAAGACCACTTTAATAACAACTATAATCATCAATTCAAAACCTTCTAGAGATGACAAGGGAAAAATAACAGCATCAATACTACTTATAATAATGTTTGTTTATATTATCACCATTCTTATCACCATCCCCAGACGATCTTTATTCACATCATTACTAACACTTACTAACACTATTATCATCGTCATCACCATCAGTGGAAAATAACATCAATAATAAAGATAATTATAATTATAACAATTATAATTATATTTACATCACCACTGTTGTCAATCATCTCCAGACGATCTTTATTCATATCACAACCAACACTATTATCATCATCGTCAACATCAAATAATAATAATAATAATAATAATAATAATAATAATAATAATACGTTTAATGTACATAATCACCATTCTTATCATTACCATCTGACGATCTTGATTCATATTATTACTACTAACACTACTATCTTCGTCACCTACTTCAAAGGAAGATATAATAATAATAATAATAATAATAATAATAATAATAATAATAATAATAATAATAATAATAATAATAATTACGTTTATAGGTATATATTCACCAATCTTATCATCATCTCCAGATGATCATTATTCATATCACAGCCAACACTACCATCATCATCATCATCATCATCATCATTATCGAAATGGCAACCTGACCGTCGAAATCTTTGTTCTGTTCCTTGCATCTGACAACAGGAAACGCCAGTTACAAATCTGATCCAAGTCACTCCATCATACGATCATGTAATTCTGCCATCTCTGTCAGTTTATCTCCCTACTGTCAGCATCCATCAATCTCTTCCCGACGGCGTGCATAATGATCCTTGGTTTTATTGAAATCTATCAATATATGGAATAATTTCGTAAAGCGATTTTTGGTTTTATTGAAATTTATTGAATAAAGATAATTTCGTTTAAAAATCCTTTGGTTTCATTGAAATTTACCAATATAGATAATTCCGTGCAGCAATCTTTGGTTTCATTGAAATTATTATTATATGGAATAATTTCGTGAAGTGATCCTTGGTTTCACTGAAATTTATTATTATGGATAATTTCGTGTTGCGATCCTTGGTTTCATTGAAATTTATTATTATGGATAATTTCGTTAAGCGATCCTTGGTTTCATTGAAATTTATTATTATGGATAATTTCGTGTAGCGATCCTTGGTTTTATGGGAATTTATTTAATAAAGATAATTTCGTATAGCAGTCCTTGGTTTCGTTGATAATTTCGTGAAGTGATTCTTGGTTGTACTGAAATCTATCAATACGGATAATTTTATGTTGGCTGATTTCTATTTGAGCCAAGGACAACTGGTTCCAGATTATCTGAGTGTGTATCTGAACTTGGGTAAAAAGTAATTACATCACATAAATTGTTTTATCTGCAAATGTTATGGGCTTTGTTGTATCATAAAATAATTTCCATGCGTTTCAAGACTACTACTACTACTGCTACTATTAATAATAATAATAATAATAATAATAATAATAATAATAATAATAATAATAATACTCACGATTCACTAAAATGGTGAAAAAATCCACACTGATGTAAGTGTAAATATATATTCAGATACATTTGTATTTACACTTAAAACATTGTGTATTTTTCACTAGTAATAATAATAATAATAATAATAATAATAATAACAATAACAATAACATATACATACATGCATACATAAATATATCCTCCCTTGGCATCTTTGGCCCTTGTAAAATAGTTGTTAACTTGAAGAGTCTAAAATTTTGGTAATTAACATCTTTGTATTAGTAAAACTTCTGTCTCTTCGGCTGGAAATAATCGCACGCCTAAGATACCCTGAGAGGATGCGTGTATGTATGTATGTATGTATGTATATGTATGTGGAGATATACAGTATGTATATATATATATATATATATATATATATATATATATATATATATATATATATATATATATATATATATATATATATATATATATATATATATATATATATAATATATATATTATATAATATATATTTTATATAATAATATATAATATAAATACACAACACACACATATATATAATATATAAATACCTGTTTTTTGCAGGAGGCGCATTGCAACACCTTCCGTCCCACATCACATTTCAACCCAAATGAGTACCTGCCTTCCTCCGTATCCTGGACCTTCCTCTGAATGCCATCTGACGCATTCAAGGAAGTTTCGAAGATACAAAACAAAAAAAAAATGTGCTTGAGAAAATATACAATTCCACGAAAATCTAAGATCGAGAATTTGGGGGATTTTCAGAGAAACACGGGAAACTAAGTTCTCTTACCTAGTGGGTCGTCATTTCGCAAAAGCAACCTTAGGATTTTCTATGGTGCATCCCTATGTTGTGACCGGAAATAATGAGTAAAAAGCAACAATAATGTCAATGAGAGACTGTATTTTATTTTTTAACCTTTTTTGTATTCTGGGAAAATACAGTCTCTCATTGACATTATTGTGGCTTTTTTCTCATCAACCTTAGAATTGTTTAAAATAAACAATAAAAAGAAAATCTGTCTCACAATGCATTTCGTCTTTATAAGCTTTTTAGTTTATTCGAGGAAGTTAAGTTTTCTGAGGTTCACGAAAGATATTGTTTGTACAAAAGGTTCAACTTTGTCTTTTGGTGATTTAGAGGTCCACAATCGCTCATTTTAGTGGTGCTTTTCTCACGGATATGGCGCATCAAAGTAAACAAAAAGAATTATGCAAATAATTGAATCATTCATCGTAGTTTAAAACTAACTGTGCCCTTTATCTGTTACCAGATCTACTAAGAGCAGTCACAAAGAGTTAAGAAAATGGCAGATGAGTGAAGACTGACTGAGGTTACTTAACACTGATGGACAGAAATCACCAGAGCCAAACCTAAGTTCACATCAACAAAAAGGATCCTTAAAATGTTTTAATTGCTGAAAATCCATTTCTTTATAACATTTCCAATCCGTGTTTTTATAACAGAAACATATTAATAAGATTTTCAATAATCATAGTACCGTCAAGGAAATCATAGGAAATCTGGAAGTCTTTAGCAACACCATCAAGGACAGTTTTTCTATATGTGCAAGATCTACTATTATCAGCCATCTTCACTGAGGTGATAAAATAAGATCTTTACAGACTCTGATACAAGCATAACTACCCACTGACAGATCTCTCTCTCTCTCTCTCTCTCTCTCTCTCTCTCTCTCTATCTCTCTCTCTCTCTTGTGAGTTTTATGAGCTCTTTCATGCCACTTAATCAAATAACTGTCATTCATATGCCGGCAACAGAAAATCCCTCAAGTATGTCTTCTTTATTTGTTGTTACTGGTACCGTTACTGTCTGATAATCTGCTTTTAAAGTTTAAGGCTAATGAGGTGCCCTGTGCTGTACAATAAATTTCTATAGCAAACTTCTGCTATGAAGACTAGTTGAGCTGAAACGTTTCGAGAATTCTAGTGACATTTTATTAAAACCCCATGCAAAAATTCCTAAAAGGTAATCTCGCGAAAATATATAGCATTAAGTTTTGAGAGGATTTTGTTACGACATTACTGTGCAGTTCCATAAAAGTCAATCTACGCCGAAGAGCCTAGCATCCTTCCCTAATATTCCAGACCAATAATGGAGCCCTTCTTCTGAAGTCAACATCGGAGCTCATAAAAACATCATCTTACCCAAACCCAGTCACAGCCCATGACAGATCATTCATTAACGTCCACGGTTAATACCAACCACGATACCCACCACGAGAGCAAACAATTTAACTCGGGTTAACCCAAGCACATGTCTCGGCAGGCTTAAAACATATGACGGCGTAAAAACGCCACCCCCTTAACATGTACAAACAAACGAGGGTAGATGTAGGCGTTGACAAAACATAAACATCGCGTCAAGGGTCCGTCTCCTGTCCGTATGTCAGGGTTGACGGTTCCCTCTTTAAGCAAATCGCTCTCGTTCCTCTACTTCTTGCGGCTTTCCTTTGCACAGTAAAATGGTGTTCAGCTCCTCCTACAGACTCCAGGGACGTTTGGCATCTCCAGCTGTCTTTAGACAGGATGTTCCTGAATCAAAATAATAGACTATATTGTTTTCTTTGTGTGTGTGTGTGTGTGTGTGTGTGTGTGTGTGTGTGTTTGTGGCAGGTCAGTTATAGTATAAATAAGTAATTCAATCGTTCTTCTCTTATTTTTAATTGGAGGTTTGCTTACCTACAGACTCCAGGGACATTTGGCATCTCCAGCTATCTTTAGACAGGATGTCCCTGAATCAAAGTAATAGATTACATTGTTTTCTTTCTTTTTGTGTTTGGCAAGTCAGTTATAGTACTAATAAATAATTCAACTGTTCTTCTCTTATTTTTTCATTTGGAGGTTTGCTTACCTACAGAGTCCAGCGACATTTGGCATCTCCAGCTGTCTTTAGACAGGATGTTCCTGAATCAAAATAATGGACTGTCGTCTTCTTTAATTTTTTGTGCGTGGCAGGTCAGTTATTGTGTTAACAAATAATTCAGTTTTTCTTCTTTCTTGTTTTTATTTAGAGATTTTTTTTACTTTCATTCATTGGATATTTCTTCTTTATCTTACCATACAGTTGACTGATCTGTGGAAATATGCTTAGGAAGTTAATGAACTTTTTCAGCTTGTCCCGTGCAAAAATGTGTACATAGTGGACATTAATAATAATAATAATAATAATAATAATAATAATAATAATAATAATAATAATAATAATAATTATTATTATTATTATTATTATTATTATTATTATTATAACTTTATATCTTAAGCATTCGGAAAGTTGTTCCGTTACTCTTCAGGAAAACCCAGGAGTCTGCTCCAGTCCAAAGCGGTATTTAAAAGTCCCTAAACATCAACAATAAATTTATAATTTTTTTTTTCTCCAGCTGACTTGCTTTTGGAGGACCCACGATGCTAAGAAGCCTTTCTCGCAGAGTCCCTGAGCCCTGATGTCAGCCCTCGGAGTATCCAGGAGCCCTTTCCATTACTGTTCACTTAAAAAAAGAAAAAGGAAAGAAAGAAAAAGGAAAAAAGGAAAGAAGAAGAGGAAGGGAGTCCACGTGCCTTCGCCAACAAATAGACCATAATTCATGTGCATTCTTTGTCCGCTTATGTTATCTGTTGAGTCGTCCAAATGCTTCCTTTAGGAACGCATCCTTAATGCCACTGTGAATGCCCAATGCATCCCTGCCCCTTGGACTATGATACCCCCAACACCCCCATGACCCTAAGTGCCCCCTCCCCCTTCCCTCCCACCTCCATCCCCAGGACTCAAAGACGCGAGCTGCCCTGGGAGGGAACGCGTGCATTCTCTATCTCCTCCCTTTTATGATGCTGGTTAGGATACCCAGCCGCCTCTGTCCAGGAACTTGAGCTATTTTTTCCGAGATGCATATCGGGTTCGTTTGTATTCCCTTTAGAACAACAATGCGGCGACATCGCCGACAGAAATTCCCCTCGGCATTGACTTCATTCCTGTACGCAGCTTATACGGAGAAAGTAAGCAATTATCATCAGCCGTGGAATTTTTCTCCGCTCGGCAGGCGGGCAAAAACAAGACGCCATTATGAGGGAGTATTCAAGTGTAACGTCCAGAATTATTCCGATTTGCATTTTAAAACTCATTATGCGTCTCTGTCTCTTCAGTAAAAAGATTCTTTATTATTAGTGGATCTACAGATACTGGTAATTCATTTTAATTCGTCTTGGTCAACCAAAAGAGTAAGATTCTGAAGCTCTTTCTGTATAACTCAGAATTTCGTAGTATAGCTGTTTTTTTTTTTTATTTGACACATAAATTCATAAAACCCTGCATGAGATTTTACAATGGAATCCATTGTTTTCAGCCTCATTGATTTACGAATCAGACATTATTCCCAATCCATATTAATTTCACTAGACATCTGATATGCTAAGCTTCCCGAAGGCTCTCTCTCTCTCTCTCTCTCTCTCTCTCTCTCTCTCTCTCTCTCTCTCTCTCTCTCTCTCTCTCTCTCTCTCTCTCTCTCTCCAGCATGCATTCGATTTACGACTCGGACATGCAGTGAGATCATGGACTCAGGAGTCAGTTGTTTTGGGCAGATATGTTGTTGGACTCTCTCTCTCTCTCTCTCTCTCTCTCTCTCTCTCTCTCTCTCTCTCTCTCTCTCTCTATGATTCGGACATGCAATGAGATCACAAACTCAGGAGCCAGTTGTTTTAAGCAATTACATTGTTTGATCTTTTTTTTTTCGGTCTCTCTATCTGGCGCCGCAACCAGAGGGCGGTCACTTGTGTCGCTTAAAACTTGAACGACTCATGTTCCAGTCTCGAACCGGACAAGAGCATTTCTTAAATCTAGTGCGCTCCTGTTGACATTAGCAATGAATTAAGTACCTAGCTGTCAGACAACTGTTGTGGGTCATGGCTAGGATGGAGGAGGAGAAAGAGAGAAAAGCAAAGGTGAATGTTTGCTGCTTTCTCAAAATGTACACCATCGAAACGGAAGGGTCTCGAAGATGTAGCCTAAATGTTCTCCCCACTGGAGTGAAATCAGTTATAAAATGTTCATTAAGGATTCTCTCTCTCTCTCTCTCTCTCTCTCTCTCTCAAAATACCAATAGGTTATCCAACGCTACACTACAGCACCTTTGGACGCAAGCCAGGTCATTCTGCTTCGATACCAAAGAGCAAAGGATAACCTCCTTCTCATCCTTTAAACAGACGCATATCTTTTTTTTTTTTTTAACTTGTTGCTCGTTGTTGCCACCCCCATTAAGGCAAGCGCATTTCACTTGTTGAACGTGGCTTCTTCCATGTGCCATTTGAGAGAACTACGGTAGCGAGTGGCTCTCATAAAAGCAATAAACAGCGGGGAATCGAGAGAAGTGATTTTTTTTTTTTTTTTTTGGTTAATGATACTCTTAATGGCTTGACAAAGAAAGAGGAAAAATGGATTTCTGCGAATGAAAGATACCGACCGATACCTGATGACGATACCGGCCAGACGGAAAGGAAAAGGAAATTCTAGACGTCCTCAGAGCGAGAAGAAGAACGATGGTAAAGCGAATTATGATAGCAAGTCATTCCTTTCTTATACTAACAATGAAAAAGTAAATGAAATTGCAGATTATTGCTACATGAATAAAAATTGTGAAATGACACTCATAATGAAATAGCTGAACTTAAAAGATTATATTGTATGGAACATTTTGTGACTTTGGAAATTTAGATATTTCCAAGTAAGGAAACAAACTATGAAGTGCATAAAAATAAATCATTTCCCAAACATGACCATAACTAAGAAACTATAAATTATAGTGAAAACGCTAATATAAAATGTATATAAACCAGTGCTTTTAAAATAATGTGGAACTTTACTGCCTTTTACAGTAAACAAGTAAAAAATGCGCCCAAGTTTCCTCGGAGCAATCGAGTTTTCTGTACAGCCAATACAGCGTATAACCAAAGCCACCGAAAATAAATTTATCTTTCAGTAGTCTCGGTATAATGCTGTATGAGCCGCGGCCAATGAAACTTTAACCACGACCCGGTGGTGGCCTAGTTACATCGTTGCCAGAAGCACGTTTATGGCTAAATTTAACCTTAAATGAAATAAAAACTATCGAGTCTAGAGGGCTGCAATTTGGTATGTTTGATGATTGGAGGGTGGATGATCAACATACCAATTTTCAGCCCTCTAGCCTCAGTGGTTTTCAAGATCTGAGGGCGGACAGAAAAAGTGCGGAGAGAAAAAAGTGCGGACGGACAGACAAATCCGGCACAATAATTTTCTTTTAAAGAAAACTAAAAAAAAAAAAAGAAACTGTAATTTAATTAAAAAGTCCTCAAACTTTGTCTTTAAACTTTAGTGATAAATGCTATCAAATGAGATATTTTTAAAATTTTTTCCTTACTATTTTAGAAGAAAATTTGGCAATAAACGACATATTTTTAAACTGTCTTTAAATTTTTAATATAAAAGCTAACAATAAATAACTTTTAATTGTTTTAAAATTCTAACATAAAGCTAACAATAAACAAATTGCACATTTTCATGACATTCTTAATTTTATAATAAAAAATACAATAACAACGTGTTTTATGACATATTCCTACATAATTATAGATTTCTTTAACACTCCTGATTTTTAAAAAAAAATCTGCAATCAACACATTTTATGATATATATTTCTAAATTTAATGTAGATTTCCTTGACAATTCCGCATTTTAAAGAAAAAATTACAATAACTAAAAAAAAAACTTTACAAACACTGCCTTTAAGTAAACGACGAGCATCCGGGCAATTTTACATTTGACAATGAAAATTAAAACAAATAACGAGTTTTACGAACATTGCTTCATAATAAAAGTTTAATTTTTATGAACAATATTTTGCATTGCTGAGGATTATCTTGACATTTCTAAGCATTAAAGGTATAACCACAAACTCTGAAGAACGCCACTGCCACCACTAATCCGATATCTTATTACAATCGCTCTTCCAAGAATCCTGAGTGTAAACATAATAATTTAATCTATATGAAATATTAAATATATTGCCAAGATCAAGAAACATCCTTGAATCGCAGACCTGACTGAATAGAACGAAAACTGAATTTATCATTATAATTTTTCTGTTGTTATTTCAACAGCAATGTTAACACCAGAATAGTAACACTGTTAGTATTATTATTATTATTATTATTATTATTATTATTATTATTATTATTATTATTATTATTACTAGTAGTAGTAGTAGTAGTAGTAGTAGTAGTAGTAGTAGTAGTAGTAGTAGTAGTAGTAGTAGTAGTAGTAGTAGTAGAAGGAGAGACAAGCCAAATAATCCTGTAAAAAGTTTCTTTCTTTGATACAGCAAAGTTAAACCTGTAATATACTTTTAAGTACGTCTTTCAAAAGTAGACCTGTGCTATAACTACATGCATTCTTAGTAAAAAAAAAAAAACCGAATTCAGTCAGCGAAAGTAACAACAGCTGTCATATCAATGACCAAATCTACTGCTCAACAGAAAGATATGATGAAATAAAAATGAAAATGTTTACGGAAGGCTTGGATATCCAGTATCCAAATTTAGCTACAACAGAATAATCAATACGTGTTAGAGAGAGAGAGAGAGAGAGAGAGAGAGAGAGAGAAATCGAGATAGGAAGTGAGGTAAGGACCAATACAGCTAATGACAAAACAGACGAAAAATAAAACTGAGAGAGAGAGAGAGAGAGAGAGAGAGAGAGAGAGAGAGAGAGAGAGAGAGAGAGAGAGAGAGAGAGAGAATTTAGACAGGAAATGGGGCAATGACCAATAAAGCTAATGAGAAAATAGAGAAAAAATAAAAGCGAAAGGAGAGAGAGAGAGAGAGAGAGGAAATGATGCAAGGACCAAAAAAGCTAATGAGAAAAAACACAAAGAAAACAAAAGAATCAAACTGATCGGAGAGAGAGAGAGAGAGAGAGAGAGAGAGAGAGAGAGAGAGAGAGAGAGAGAGACATAATCATAACCACTAAATCAGATAATCAATTAAAAATAAAAAGGCGAAAGTAACGCAATCGACAGACGTAATTCTTCGGTTTATCTTACTTTACTTCCTCTAACAGGCTCTGCTGACGCTGGAGTGGGTGGATGGCCGTCGAGGACTGGAGCAAATACAGTCCTCCGAACAATTTCGGTAACACGTTGCTCTGTAAATCGTCTTTTATGTTCTCTTAAAATCATCAATAAATCTGATAGTGTCGGAAAAAGGAACTCCGAAAAAGGAACTCGATTCAATGTCCCAATTGTTGAGGCTCCTTTAAGCAACCGCCAAAGCGCTCCCCCTTACTTTAAACGTGTACGGACATACGCACGTATACGTATACGCATACACACGAACGGGAACGAAGCGCGAGAAGTAAGGGAAGGAATCCTCTATGCGTGCCGCAGTAGCCTACTGTGCCTATATGGTGGCACTCGATGGCACTCGATGGGGGGAGGGGGGCGGTATCAGGCAGGGAGGTAGGATATGGTAGGGATAGGGACGGATATGGCACTCGGAGCAACACCTTAAAATCTCTCTCTCTCTCTCTCTCTCTCTCTCTCTCTCTCTCTCTCTCTCTCTCTCTCTCTCTCTCTCTCTCTCCTCCTTCGCCTCGCCTTAAGCTCTGATGGCACTCCTCTATAAAATAACTCAAAGGGTGACGTAGATGGCTAGTGCGGGTGGGCTCTCCTACGGGCAGTACCGAAGATAAAATATCTCACGAGTGCCATTGAGTGCCATTGAAGTCTGGCACGATGACCACAAGGAGGGCGCGCTCAACCGTGTCCTTTCAGTAGATCGACGCCACTCGCGGAAAAAGCTGTTAATGAGACCGACGATGATGGAGAACGGGTCTGTCTTATAAACACTGCTAGCCAGACACCGGTTTCTTTCAATGGTCGCCGTTGCATTGGGCGCCTTTAGAAATTAAAGCAGGAGTGGAAGGCCTTACAAGTACGTTTTACAGGATAATTTTTTTTTTTTATTTCTCACTCCCATTTTGTTATTTCTCATTTCTATTCTGCTCTGCTTTGTATGATAGTTTTAATAATGGTGAGGATGATACCGCCATGTTTACAGGGAAAAACGGTCTTTTTTTTATTTCTCATTTATATTCTGCTCTACTTTATATAAAAGTTATAATAATTATGAGGATCATATCGCCGTGTTTCCAGAAAAAAATATAATTTTTTTTTTTTTCTCATCTCTATTCAGCTCTATTTTATTATAATAGTTTTAATAACGATGAGGATGATATCGCCATACTTTTAGAAAAAAGAAAATGTTCCCTAAAATTCTGAGGCAAAACTAAAAACTTGAATAAAAGATGAAGCCTTTGAGAAAAACACAATCTAAAAATGGGGAAAAACTTCCTCGGCCTTAAAACTGTATCATAAAACTACGAGGAGGTTTCATCCGCTGCATCTCGCCAACTCTTACATGTGCAATGGTAGTTATGTCTATCTAACATATATTCTCATGCATAGCGGCTATTCCAGATCTTTTTTCCCTGTGGCATCCTCTACCTGGCAATTTCCTAGTTTCTCTCTCTATTCCAAGAACACCCGTTAACTTTCCCCTTCTCGCAAACCTTATTTACCCCGTTCGTTGTTATATAGCAGCCATGTCTTTTTTTTTTTTAAGAGAAGGCCTATGGGGTGGACAACCTAATGCTCTCAGCCTAAGCCCAAAGGATGTAAGGTACCCACATCTCGAACGGTGGAAAACCGTTAAGCCTGGAAAACAGAAGCAGTTAGAGAGTCCCCTATTTTAGACCGACTTATTCCCTTTTCCTCTCTTTTAACCAAACATAATCTTAAAACCTCTCCAGTCTTCTTTACACGACCTAGCTGATTTTACTCGCAACACTAAGTAGGCTGTTGCTGCAAACAGTGTGGAGTTTTCTAGTATCAGGTTTAACACTACTCAGATGCTGCGAGTTTTATTTCCGTTACAATAATATGGAACAGTCTGCTTGGTGCAGTTATGGAATCTTCTGATTTTCAAAAGTTTAAACGATAAGCAAATTCATTCCTGTTCTCTGCTTAAGTCTTCTAAATCCAAGGTGCATAGTTGTTATTGCCTATTCCTTTATATCTATTGATTTATCACCTTTTTCTGTAACTTGTCTCTTCCTTTGGAGCCCTCTTGGGTTTATAGTTTGTTGACTCTGTCCATAAGGGTTTTCAGCTGAAGATTTAAAGCAAGGAAGAATGAAAGACAGAAATAAAGACAACTCATTTCAGTGGTTTTCACTTTTCTTTCGTCCTTATCTAGCGACAGCTTTCCATTTACAGAACACATTTCAAAAATTCCAACGTTTGACGTTTGTGACTCGAACATCCTATAACTGATAAGTTTCCGCTTCTCCTTTGTTAAAATCATAATTCAACATTAACCATTTCACTTTTAGTTTTTCCTTTATCAACGATTTTAAAATGTATGCTTTCGCCAGGTTATGTAATGTCTCCTTACAATCAAGAATGATGAGCACACGGCTGCTTCTTAACCAGGTTTCGTAGCCTTTCCATGTATCTGTCCCTGGACCTTATAATAATGCCCGCTATTTATTCATGTATGAACACTTTAACATCCATAGACACATAACCCACTAGAGATTCCGGCCTGCTTTTTCAGCATATGAATCACTGCTTTCTATAGACGCTAATCCCAACATGCCATTCAATAAACAAAGTTCTAGTCGTTCCTATGGGTACACTACTTGTTAGTGTATATATGAGTATATATATGTATAACTGAATCACGAAAATATGGAACGTGAGGAATATATAAATAAAGACAAAATCCACGGAGGAAAGAGAAACATTGGAGTGCTGCAAGGCCTTTTGACTTATAGTCCTTTACTCAGCAGATTGAGGAAATATAAAAATAAGTTTACAAAGAAAGCTCGTATATTGTTGGATTCCTTTGTAATCCCCATCCGTCATTTATACGAGCTTTCTTTGTAAACTTATTTTTATATTTCTTCAGTCTCCTAAGTAAAGGACTATAAGTCGAAAGGCCTTGCAGCACTCCATTGTTTCTCTCTCCTCCGTGGATTTTGTCTTTATGCGTATAAAGACAAAACACACACACACATAAAAATATATATGTGTGTGTATACGCACAAATATTTAGATATACCGTTGACATACTATTAATAAAATAATAAGACACTGATCCAAAAGTAAACATTTCCACTTGCACTTGCAAGAGACTGGTAGTATTAAATTGAGGAGCACATCACACATTGCAATATCCATCATCCAACACCTGAACGAACGACAATTTTCCCGCACAAAATTTTTCCGTCGAACACACAAAACAGAATGACACTTTCTGGACTTTTTCCCCTTCTTCCCTAAAAGACCACCAGATTAAATATCCTCTTCCCAAACTTATCTCCCTTCAATCCCTTTTCATGATCGAATATAATTATAATAATCGTAATAATCTGGAATTTGATGACATCTGACAGGTTTCCCTCAGGAATCGTTGCAGGGATAAGTATTTTCAAATGTTTTTAGCATTTAAAAAAATTAAAATTTCCATATATGTACTTGTTTTTCCTTTTGCCCTTTTCATGATCGAATAATCATAATGATCTGGAATCTGATGAGATCTGACGTAAGTTTCTCTCAGGAATCGTAGCAGGAATAAGTATTTTCAAATGTTTTAGCATTAAAAAAATTAGTATTCTTATATATGTGACTTGTTTCTCCTTTTAGTTTTCTGTAAAGGAAAACTATTGTGCCGGCTTTGTCCGTCCACATTTTTTCTGTCCGCCCTCAGATCTTAAAAACTACTGAGGCTAGAAGGCTGCAAATTGGTATGTTGATCATCCACCCTCCAATCACCAAACATGCCAAATTGCAGCCATCTAGCCTAAGTAGTTTTTACTTTATTTAAGGTTAAGACTAGATTTTAATCATGCGTCTGGCAACGCTACAGGACAGGCCACCACCGGGCCGTGGTTAATGTTTCATGGGCCGCGGCTCATAAAGCAATATACCGAGACCGCCGAAAGATAGATCTATTTCGGTGGCCTTGATTATAAGCTGTACCGGCTATACAGGAAAACTCGATTGCGCCGAAGATACTTCGGCGAACTTTTAACTTGTTTCAGTTTGAAAATACAACAGGTAAATGTGGTGAAACGTTCAATTACATAAAATGGTCTGGAATTATCTTACGTTACTACTCTCTCTCTCTCTCTCTCTCTCTCTCTCTCTCTCTCAAAGCGAGTGGGCGAGTTCATTAAAATTCAGTATGCCTCTGCTGAACTAAGCAGTGAATTGGGTACCTAGTTGTCAGTCGATTGTTGAGGTCTGAAAAGAACGTCAAAATGTACACCATCAAAACATGGAACCCTCGACGAGGTAATCCCTATCCAGTTTGATTGAAATTATTCATAAGATATTAATATGATTCTCTCTCATCCCTCCCTATTTCACTCCGCTTTTGTTGTTAACTTAATCAGTGCATCATGATAATGGTAGTTAGCAGATGTCGTGGCTCGCCGCTGAGTTGGAGCTAGCTATATCAGCCTCACAGCAAAGTGGGGTACCGAGAATCTTCAGGGTAACCCTCTCTCTCTCTCTCTCTCTCTCTCTCTCTCTCTCTCTATATATATATATATATATATATATATATATATATACATATAT
Source organism: Macrobrachium rosenbergii (assembly GCF_040412425.1). NCBI lineage: Eukaryota > Metazoa > Arthropoda > Malacostraca > Decapoda > Palaemonidae > Macrobrachium > Macrobrachium rosenbergii. The sequence continues at coordinate 24,891,112 of NC_089791.1, read as the reverse complement.
ATATATATATGTATATACAGTACATACCTACAGAAATATATAGTATATATATAATATATTTTATATATATATTTATATATATTGCGCAAGTACGAGGGTATAGAGAGAGAGAGAGAGAGAGAGAGAGAGAGAGAGAGAGAATAAACCGCTAGCTATCCTTTCTTTTTAACAAAGGGATCAGAAGAAACAACGTCATCCAATTTGCCATCACGTACTCCGTTCCCTCTCCCTTACCTCTTCTCAGACAGAAGGGAAATTGAGAAAACTAACGATATTGCGGGACTCAACGCAGACACTGAGAGAGAGAGAGAGAGAGAGAGAGAGAGAGAGAGAGAGAGAGAGAGAGAGAGAGAGATGGCGCAGTCGTGTGTGTATGAGAAGAGGAGAGATTCCTGTTTGTGTGTGTCTGTGTGCTACAGAGAGAGAGAGAGAGAGAGAGAGAGAGAGAGAGAGAGAGAGAGAGAGAGAAAATGGCGCAGTCGTGTGTGTATAAGAAAATTAAAAATTCCTGTGTTTGTGCGTGTGTATGTGAGAGAGAGAGAGAGAGAGAGAGAGAGAGAGAGAGAGAGAGAGAGATACCGCAGTCGTATGTGTATACGAAAATCACAGATTCCTCTGTGTATGTGTGTTTGTCAGAGAGAGAGAGAGAGAGAGAGAGAGAGAGAGAGAGAGAGAGAGAGAGAGATCTCGCAGTCTTATTTGTATAAGAAAAGTTGAGATTCCACTGTGTATGTGTGTGTGTGTGTGTGTCAGAGAGAGAGAGAGAGAGAGAGAGAGAGAGAGAGAGAGAGAGAGAGAAATTCTCGGATATATGTATGAGGAAGAAAGCGAGAAAGAACCTCTTATTCGGTCTGAAATAAGATTTCCATCTGTTGAATAATGAGATGGAGAGCCGACCTCGAGGAATAACTATCACCATAATTCTGAAGTGAGGAAGGAAAAAAAAAATCTCTGGTCTTATGGCTGTCTGCATCAACACCATTGGGGAAGAATTGTGGTTAATGACTTCATTTAGCCTGTCTGATACTGCTCTCTCTCTCTCTCTCTCTCTCTCTCTCTCTCTCTCTCTCTCTCTCTTTACAAAATAAAATTATAAATTCGTTTCTCTCGCTTTTTTCAAGATAGAATTTATAAATACCTCTCTCTCTCTCTCTCTCTCTTATAAAAAAAAATGTATAATTTCCTCTCTCACTCTCTCTTTAACAAAATAAGATTTATAAATTCATCTCTCTCTCTCTCTCTCTCTCTCTCTCTCTCTCTCTCTCTCTCTCTCGCTAAGACTGATTTACTGATATCCATTTTCCTGCTTAATAACTTTTCTAAGGTCGTTGGGAGTCCATTCTTAATTTGGTTTCTGTTATATGTGGCTTCAGCAGAGAGAGAGAGAGAGAGAGAGAGAGAGAGAGAGAGAGAGAGAGAGAGAGAGAGAGAGAGAGAGAGAGAGAGAGAGTTTGTATACTTAAAAGTAGTGTTTACAATGGAATTCGCATTTGAAGTTGTTTATGACAGAGATAAAAGAAATGTTGCGGCCATAAAAAATAATAAAGCCTTGATATTTTGCACAAGCTAAGGCGGAGATAGACTGTGAGAAACAGCCTTGATGTTTTAAACTAATTTGACTGAGGAGATTCAGTAATCTTAAAATTTTATATTAATTTAATCATTGGAGACACAGGCTGTATTTTACAAGGACAAATTTCTATTAATTTAATTGCTAAAAACAGAGGCTATATTTTACAAGGAGCCGTAAAATAGAGCCTCTTGATATTCTGTACACATTCAACTTGAGAGGCAGCGGATTCATCCAGTCCTACAGTTATAATCTGAAAGGAATTGTACCTGTCAATAGCACGACAATGGCGTACGTCCCTCGGAATGCCCGGGTCTTATCAAGTGTTACCGTACAAGCAATTTGGGTTTGGTCTTTCGCTGCTTGGGCCATAACCGAGCTGTGCAGTATGGTCGAGAATTTCTCATTTTAGAATGGAGAGACGGCACTACAGGCTCCCTCCTACGTAGCGCGGTTTTATCACCCCCATGAGAGATTTAATCAAGACACCCAAAGTGTTCGGTGTCACCCCGACTTTTAACAATTATACAGCCTCTTTTTCACCCCTGCTAAATACGGCGTTGGATCCCCTATCTGAAATTTATATAAGATGAAGATAACATGTTTACGAGGCATTGGTGGTGACGGTGATGATTAGAATAAAAGTGAGACGAGGAGGAGGAGGAGGAGGAGGAGGAGGAGGAGGAGGAGGAGGAGGAGGAGGAGGAGGAGGAGGAGGAAGGGAGAGAGAAGTGCGAGAAGGAAGAGTTCAGAATTTATTTTGAAACCGACAGAAGAAAGAAAGAATGAAGGCAGTCTCAGTGGTGACAATGGCCTTCGGCTAATCATTCTCTAGATCAGTTCGTTAATACTAATTCACAAAAATGAGTTCGTTAATACTAATTCACAAAAATGAGTTCGTTAATACTAATTCACAAAAATGAGGGCTAACCGTATGCGCCCTACCCTCTTATTTAGGTCTTACCCCCACCCCTCGAAAAAGGGACGAGAATTGGTTGGTTATTCGAAGCTCGAGGCATTGTCCGAAAATGAACTCGCGCGAGTTTTCTTCGGCGGCTTAACTTCTGAGCCATCGTGAATAATGAGATTAAGATATTATCGGCTCTCTGTCTCGATCGCCACACCCGACGCCTCCGAGACCGCAAGGGCACGAGACCACCTCCGGTTCTTCCTTTCTCTGGGGGGATTTATAGACCAGTCTCGAGCGCTCCTTTCTCTCAGCCTCCTCTTTATTGGAAGTCTCCGAGACATGTGGCTGTCGCATGGGGCGAGGCGAGGCGAGGCACGTGTTTATCACTTCTTCCGGTCATATTCCCCAAAACCCTTAACCAGGTAGGACCTTTCTCCGTCCCCCGGGCAACCATCAAAACAATGAGGAGTCTCTGCTTCTTCACGAGACTATTGAACCGAGGGGATCTTCCTTCACCGCAGCTTCCGTCCGTTCGTCCATCTGCCCGTCAGTCACGGTTACCCCACCAGAGCACGGCCCTGACCTCTCCCGCTGCGCACATGCTAAGTGGGGTCCACTTTTAGAACGTTGGTTATCTTATTTTAGCATCTGTCAGACAATATCATCGTCGCCTTCTAGTTTCTCGTGGCTGTTCGCTCGCATTAATGGTTAAACAAACGTGCTCTCCCGTCCGCAGATCCACGCGCGTTGCCGCGTCATTGTGCCTCGTTGTTCATCACTCGCGCATTCCAACCTTCTGGAATTCCCCGAATGACGTGTAATTAAATCCCGGGAATGCCGCGAGCTTCAGCTTCATTTAACGTTTTTATAAGAGCCAGGCTTCGCAGGACCGACGCCGCCATAAACAAGATTCTGTAACTTAAGAGCAGCATAGTTCTCCACTTTAATGGCATAACACGTAGCTTAAGTATCAGTACTTTACGACGCTTTCCTAAGTGTAAAGGCCTCATAAACAGGGACTCAGGCCTCCTATCTTTTTTTTTCCCCCCCTTCGCCTAACCCTATGTACCGTCGCTAGGTGGAATTTTGGCGTTCGAAGAACGAGACAAAGAATGGAAGTAAAAATTAGAAGGTCGTAAATCTCCCCTTTCGGGATGACTCTGTCGTGTTTCGGGGGTTTCTGGCTCCCTTGGAGGTCCTCTCAGACCGAAATGAATGTGGAGGCCTTGAGATCAAAGGCCATCCTCTTTAATATAACAAATTATGAGAACTGTTCAAAGGAGCGGCAAACCATAGCAAAATTTAGTCTTAATGTCAGGAAAAAACACATAATACATAATTATTATTAAATAGCAAAAAATCATACACGTTATGTTATCTCACGGGTGCTATGTAAATGAATGACATATGTATGCTGAGAAGCGACAATGCATAGTAAATTTAGTTTTAATGTCATAAAAAACACATAATACATTATAATTATAAAAAAGAAAAAAAAAACATATAGGTTATGATGTCTCATGGATGCTGTGAAAATGAATGACGTGTATATGCAATTATACATTTCAGCAAACTTCGTATTCATGCCTTTTAGGTTTAGTGATACGGAGATGTACTTACAACGGCACACAAAATGTACTGCATATTTAATTACTCCGCGGACGGTTCTTCATACGCTCTCTCTCTCTCTCTCTCTCTCTCTCTCTCTCTCTCTCTCTCTCTCTGGAAGTTTTGCTGCAAAAGGTTTTCAGTTCCTGTTTTTCTGTTAAAGTACGTATGTTACTCCCCGTTCCATACCTGCTTGCGGAAACAGCTTACTCATTATACATACACCCATACATGATATGTGTCTGTACTAATCCATATATACAGTACACTATGATGTAGATGCAAGAAGCTGACACATACACACATACAAATAAGTATAAAATTGACTCCTTAAATAAATATACTTCTGACAAAATAAGAAGTATTATTGCAAAATTCGAGACTAAACCGCATAAATCAAAAATGCAATGGAAAAATACTAACACATTTTATGAGCAGGTGGATGCAAGGACATGAAGTACTGGTCTAACAATAATCGAGCAACTTTAGGGAAAGGTAAAAATGAATGAACCAATTATCTAGTATTTGACTTAGGAAAACGAGATAACGAATATTCAGAAAGCCAAGTGAATCAGAAAAGTAAATAAATAATTAAATAGAAATAAATAAATAAATAAATAAATAAATATATAAATAAACAATAATAAACTTGGGAATGTGTAGAATTCGTAATACTTTTATAGAATTAATGCAGTAGTTAATTATAAGCTATAACATACAACTCTGTGACAGCAGCTTTAACAAATATAATAATAATAATAATAATAATAATAATAATAATAATAATAATAATAATAATAATAATAATAATAATAACGAGAACACTGAACAGAAAAATCACAATAATATTGCCAGAACATATTAAAAATAAAATAATAATAATAATAATAATAATAATAATAATAATAATAATAATAATAATAATAATAACGAGAACACTCTGACCAGCAAAATCCACAATGACACTGCATGAACATATCAAAGACTGACAGCAATAATAAACAGCACAGCACAGCAATGCTATATAAAAAAACACGCACACACACACACACACACACACACGCTACCAAAATGCAATCATGACGACGAAACGACCGGACCGTGTCATAGGTCAGCGATGAATTATCGTTATGGGCACCATTGTCTATAAAACCCGCGGGTCCTATGATAAACTACACGAATCAAAATTGAATTCGAATGGACCTAATTCCGGAGATCGAGAATGGCCCGGTATCACCCAAACAGATATTGATAAATAAAAAGCTCCTGATGGTTCATCAGACCAATCACATTTTTGGGGGGCATTTTAAAGGGTACTGGCTCGTCACCGGCGAGAGAGAGAGAGAGAGAGAGAGAGAGAGAGAGAGAGAGAGAGAGAGAGAGGATAATCTTATGTGCATATATATATATATATAATGTATATTATATTATTATATACATATATATTATATATACATAATGTATATATATATACTATGTATATATTCATATACATACATTTATATTTACATATGTATAACTGAATCATAAAATATGGAACGTATAAATGAATGAAAAATATGGAACAAAATGAAAAATAAATAAAGACAAAATCAACGAGGAGGAGAAACAATTTCGACTTCTTGCCTGCTCAGCAAAGGACAAGAAGTCTAAAGACCTCGCAGTACTCCATTGTTCTCTTTCTTTGGATTTTGTCCTTCTATCTAAATTTTGTCTTTGTCTATATATATATATATATATATATATATATATATATATATATATATATATATATATATATATATATATATATATATATATATATATACTCATCATCAAACGCCGTGACACCAAAAGGCCTCCACCATTCATATCTTTCCTGTGCTTTCGCCTCCACAAGTCTCCATTCATCTTCAGGCTCCCGGTCTTCAAAGTCTTCTGCTCCCACAAGAGCCCTGTTAACGTTAAAATACACTATTCTTGAGGACGTTGGTTTAAAAGACATGTCCAAACCATCTCCATCTCCCTTTAATCATCATCTCTTCTACGTATGGAACTTCCATAACTTCCCTTATGGTACTATTTCTAATTCCATTCTGCCACATGACTCCTAATAGTCTTTTTAAGCTTTATTCTCAAATCAATGGGATTTTCATTAATTTTCAAACCATAAGGTATAACTGTATGCATTAAAAATATTACTCGTGTTTAATCTTTCTTATTTTTTCAATGGAAATTCAGTCTATTTGATTTCAAATCTTACTCAGTCTCCTCAGTACTTGATCTGTTGGCGCTAACCAACGTCTTCTCGTGTCCAACACTTTTCAAAAACCCTGAGCACTGTATCAGTGTCTTTGTCCAATCTATTTAGGACAGTGGTTCTTAATTTTTTCAATATGTTTAACCCCTTTCAAATCAGCAGTGCAGGCATCGCAACAACCCAGGCCACCATTGGTTGAGAGTTTCATGGGCCGCGGCTCATACAGCATTATACCGAGACCACCGAAAAATAATTGATTATTTTATTATTATTGATTATTATTATTATTATTACTGCGCTGAAGAAATTATTATTATTATTTTTTATCTTATTTTACTTTTTACTTTGCTTTTTTTTTCCCAAATATAAAAAAGCATTTTGTTTGATTTAATTAATTATTCAATGACATCCTCGTACCCAACACCTTTTCAAAAACACTGAGCACTGCACCCTGTCTTAAGAACCAATCTGACTTAGGATGAGTAAACTGATTATTTTCACCACAACCCAGTGATTGCAAAGCCTCCGTCATTGCCAAATTCAAAGGTCACTTTTAATTGGCATCGTTGCTTGGGCTTCCAAATTTCAATCACCAGGCTTCGGTCCCTCATTCCGGTTTTTGGAAGAAAGCCTAATTAGTAAACGAGGTGTCATTTCACTCTCAGTTCAAATCATTTCTGTATATTTTCAAATGTTTAATATTAAATAAGAGGCCTTTGGGTCATGCTGCGTTGGAAGCAATAATAATGATGTTAAATATATGGCATATATCACACATACAAAGATGTATACTTGAGAGAGAGAGAGAGAGAGAGAGAGAGAGAGGGTGGAATTCTGTGAAAATTCTGGAAAATAAATATATTTATAAAATAACACCTGCTGCAGAACAGCAATTCCTCTTAATGTTTTCCACAATGCACGTTAAGCTCTGAAGGGAATGACATCCCCATAGACGTTGATAACTATGCAATTCAGTGAATATAATTGAAGGATTTGTAATACATTTCCTCCGGCATCCAGATATTACGCTTTGCCGGACTTAAAATAAGCAATGTGATTTAAAGATAAACAATTTTAGAACTACCGAAGCTATAGTCTAAACTCTAAAGAGTACAGTCAATTTTTAGTTTTCTGTAGAAGAAAACTATTGTGCCGGCTTTGTCTGTCCGTCCGCACTTTATTCTGTCCGTACTTCAATTCTGTCCGCCCTCAGATCTTAAAAACTACTGAGGGTAGAGGGCTGCAGATTGGTATGTTGATCATCCACCCTCCAATCATCAAACATACCAAATTGCAGCTCTCTAGCCTCGGTAGTTTTTATTTGATTTGAGGTTAAAGTTAACCATATTCGTGCTTCTGGCAACTATAGGATAGGCCATCATCGGGCCGTGGTTAAAATTTCATGGGCCGCGGCTCATACATCATTATACCGAGACCACCGAAAGATAAATCTTTTTCGGTGGTCTTGATTATACGCTGTGGCGGTACAGAAAACTTGATTGCGCAGAAGAAAATTCGACGCATCTTTTACTTGTTTTTGCTGATATTCGACCTAAGGGAAAATAAACCCAGATTTCGATAAATTGTAATGCTACCCCTGAAATAGCATTAATTAAAGAATATCTCACAAATGAAATGGATATACTGATAACATCATGTGAAATATTACAGTTAACTAGAAAATATTTTATAGATGATGTGAGACTTCTAATGACGTCCTGGTCTTATCAGTATGATCTAACCTAATCCTTAAGAGAATTAATAAAATATGGAAATTCTTCAGAGAAATTTACCCTGGTTTCGGATTCTTTTAATATTTTTTTCCTTTACTCTCTCTTATAATAATTCTACGCCATCAAACGCAACGTATATGAAATGGAAAGGAATACCTAATTTATGCCAAGGGCCAAGCACTGGGACCTACGAGGTCATTCAGCGCTGACAGGAAAACAGACAGTAAGGAGGTGTAACAGGAGGAAACCTCGCAGCATCGTTAGGACAAAATTGTTAGAGAGAGTGGAAAGTCAGAAGGAAGAAAGAGAATATAAACGGAGGTACAGTAAAAGGAATGAAAGAGATTGCAGCTGGGGGCCGGGGGGACGCTGAAAAGAACCTTAAGTAATGCCTAGCTATGTATATCAATGTACTTTTTTGTGTGGAATAACTATAGCCTACGGGCAATCAAACTGCAATGTTTGGAGCTGCCGAAGTACACCGTGGGACAAGCGTTTCTCGCCACTGGCCTTTACGTAAGTATCCAGAACTAAGGAGCCCTGGTTTGAGGTTTGGGATAATAATAATAATAATAATAATAATAATAATAATAATAATAATAATAATAATAATAATAATAATAATATCACTAATAATAATAATATTATTATTATTATTATTATTATTATTATTATTATTATTATTATAATTAATAATGATAATAATAATATATTATTATCATTATTATTAGAAGTTGTGGAAGGTCATAATAATAATAATAATAATAATAATAATAATAATAATAATAATAATTAATTATTATTATTATTATTATTATTATTAATAATAATAATAGTAATAATACTAATTATTATTAATATCATCATTATTATTATTACAATTATCAAAAAAATCAGCCAAGGTCAAAGTCCAGAGCAAAAGGAATAATATAAACAATAACAAAAGAAGTCCACCCCTAATAACAAAATTAGTGTTATAGTAACATAAGACATCACAGGGAAAGCCTTCACCACAACATGACTCATAACAGCGTTGAGGACCACACTGACGACAGCAATAAAATGTTAAAACCAACTGAACAGAAATTAACCACAACAGAAACAACGATGAAACAATTAGACATGACAGGTGACGTAACATCTGACCAAACTTCGTTAATCATGATTGATTAATTAACCGAATCATTTGGCTTTTTGGTCATTCTCAATAAATCCGCCAGTCACGACAAATGAAGCAGGTGCGAGAGCAATTAGGCGGTGATTCGGGACTTTCATTTCCATTAAGTGCCGAACTGCTGACGCACGAACTAACAAACAAACGCATGTATGTGACATTCGCAGTGCTTATTCCCGACATATTCACTGTGACAGGTTAGCAAACAATTACAGAAAGCTGATTTGCACCAATAACACGTATGAACAGGATTTGGTTCGTGCTAATATGTGTGCTGTTCAAATACGAACAGAAAATTGTTTACATTGATAAGTGTATACTTTAGTGCAGTAACTGATCTTTATAAATACACATAAATAAACAAACATGTTACTGTATAAGTACACACGAGCTTGTGCATGTACAAAGTAAGTATACCTTGTTTTTTATGTGACCATAAAGCTGATTAGCAAAGTTTAGGGCTATCATACCGAAGGATTAGACTTATTTTAACTAGAACCATTTGGTTACTGAGCAACAGGACCTACAGCTTATTGTGTAAATCCGAACCAATTATAGCGAAAATTAATTTCTATCACCAGAAATAAATTCCTCTAACTCTTCATCAGCCGGCCGTTTGTTGAACTCGGCCCATCGAATGACAGTCTGAAAATGCTCTACCGAGTCACCGCCAACAAAGGGCTACGCACATGTACAAGCTCACTTACACTGAAAAGGGTACACTAAGGACACAGGCTTGTTTAAACAAAATATGTACACATGTATAAGTACTTCAACCTGTTAGCATTAACAGTAAGCGCAAACAGACACAAACTTGGAACGTCATCCAGTATTCGATTAAGTACTTGACTAAGTCAAAATAAACATTCACAGACGTGTTTACATAAACAATCAAACGATTTTTGGTTCCAGTGAATTAGTACGTGTACAATACAGAAGCTTAATATTATCGTCATATCTCCACGTAAACATATTTTGCCAAACACTAGAATGTTTGTGGAAAGTAATAAGCAAATAAATGTAAACAAGTAAAAAAACTTAATTAGTCTGTCGACATGAAATACAAAGGAATAAAATACATTAATATACAAAACACATTTAAGCACACTATATATACACTTTCTAAGAAAAGTTAAGGCAAGAGCAAGAGACATACAAGGTAATAAAAAACACAGATGATGAGTAAAAAACAAGTAAAAAATGCGCCGAAGTTTCTTCGGCGCAATCGAGTTTTCTATACAGTCGCTACAGCGTATAATCAAGGCCACCCTAAACAGGTCTACCTTTCGGTGGTCTCGGTATAATGCTGTATGAGCCGTGGCCCATGAAACTTTAACCACGGGCCGGTGGTGCCCTATGCTATATCGTTGCCAGAAGCACGATTATGGCTAACTTTAACCTTAAATAAAATCAAAACTACTGAGGCTAGAGGGCTGCAATTTTGTACGTTTGATGACTGGAGGGTGGATGATCGACATACCAATTTGCAGTCCTCTGGCCTCAGTGGTTTTTAAGATCTGAGGCCGGACAGAACAAAGTGCGGACGTCCAGACAAAGCCGGCACAATAGTTTTCTTTTACAGAAAACTAAGACCTCTGCACGCTCCTTCTTAGATGAAAATTAATAAAAATACAGGTGCAAACACAACACATTCAAATACATTACTCTATGATCAGGATAAAGTGAAAAATGCGATCGATTAGAAACAACACATTCAAAATACTGTACAACTCAATCTTTCCGATATAAAAAAAACACTCAGAGAACACAATAAAAAACCAATCTACTTAGACTGAATGACTGACACCAGTAAACTCTCTCTCAAACAGAAAATAAACAAAAAAGCTACACATTCAGACAAACAATTTTTCCTCTAACCGAAAAGACACTACATTTAAAATAAAAGAAAAAAAATCAGACGTCCAACCCTTTCCATGACAAAAAAACAAAATATACAAAATAAGACTTTGAAAGACAAAACCATCTCTCTCCCAGAAAAGAAAAAAAACACGCACACACAAAAAACGAAAACACCTCCCTCTCGGGCAAAAAAAAAAAAAAAAAAAAAAAAACTCGGGCACAAAAACACGAAACCCATTGAAACAGCCTCACTCGCACACAAGTCTGGCCGGGAATGGCCTTGCGACGGCATCGGCGGCCGATCCCGAAATGGAACAGCGTGGCCAAAAGGCGCCAATAAACATGGTTTAACCGGCCACCTGTACAACATGAAGTCACGCACCTTAGTTCACGTCAGGCTAAATGGACCCCCGCCTGAAGTTAGCTGACCTTTTACGAGGGGCGACCTAGCATGACCTTGACACTTTTAGCCTAATGGAGGCGAGAGGGTATCTCATTAAGAATGCAGATGTATGCTAATTCCGATGGTTAAACTGCTCATTACTTCCTCGGGAGTTCGAAGGGGGAAGGGGGCGAAGGGGGAGAGTTGAAAGGAAGAGTTTTAGTCGAATTGTATGTTCGCAAAGGCGCACTGAGTGAGCTCTAGTGTGCACGGAAGAGAAAGCTTGTTTGAGAGGTTCCTTCATGATTTAAAACTTACATTTCAAAATGAAAGCAATTCAGCAGCTGGAATACATGATCTGCATTGTCAAAAAGACTTTGAAACTATCATTCACTTAAGACAACTGTCCAGAGGTAATTAATGTAAATTAAATATAAATAAATATGAATACATTAGGCTATCCTCTGATTCTTAGATGATTCCAAATGTTCTAATCAGCTCTTTACTTTTGATTTTCTTTTTTAAAATACTTTCTAAATGTCTGGTACAGTTCCGTCATGTATTTCGGTACATTTCGCGGTAAGCTATGGATAAGGAGACAAGTGGCAGCTCTACGAAGTAGAGGCTAATGCCCCGGTGTAGAGCAAACGCGAAGGTGTTAGCAACGCTGCCTGTGGAACTAAGGTAACTAAACAATCATAGAACACTTGTCCAATGAGAGTAATGTCAAATGAGGAACCTTTTCTGTGCATAACGCACAACATACTAATGTTTGAAACACTATATTCTCATAGCTACAGTAATACAAGCCTTTCTATCATGACGTGGCTATATATTTTTTTCACTTTCTCTCTCTCTCTCTCTCTCTCTGAAAACTTTTTTTGGAAGAAGTGTATTCCTTTCTCCCTTTGCTCGGTTAACCCCTATCGGTAAGTCATTCCTTTGATAGTTAGTTCTTGTTACTAAATCAGTTTCTTTCGGTATGCCATTGTCATATTAATATTGGTGTCATATTCATATCAAATTGAGGGAAGTAACCCACGCGATCATAAGACAATACATTGATGATGAAATACCGTTTCTGATGATCTAGTCCCTGCCTTCATTACGACACGAATGTATCACTGGCGTCATGTGTGTGTGTGTGTGTGTGTGTGTGTGTGTGTGTGTGTGTGTGTGTGTGTGGTTGTCAGGGGCTTTGAAGGGTCAATTGTAAATCACCATGAACAGCCATTTCGTAATTGTGACTTTTGCTTCGCTTTGCGTTACTTTCATGACATATTACTATGAGGAACACAGATCCACGCCCGTTATTTTTAACATTCTTTTTTATTTTAATTAACCCTTCTATTAAAGGTTTTCTTATAGAGCTCACATGGCAATTTAATAAATTGTATTCAGGTAAATAAAGTCTCATTGTAGGTTAAAAATCAGCGCGATGAAGTAAATCAATAAACTGGATTTTTTCTTATTCTTGACACAAGTCAAATACATAGTCAACCATTTATATACATACACATACATACATACATACATACATACATACATATGTATATATATATATGTGTACATATATATATATATATATATATACATTTAGATATATATATACATATATCTATATATATCTATATATCTATAGACAAATAGATATAGATATATATATATATATATATATATATATATATATATATATATATATATATATATATATATATATAACAATAAAAATATGATCACCGACCAAAGAGAAAACTAGGAAATATCTCTAGTTCCGGCAGATAAATTTTGCAAAGTAAACTCATGAACAATACGACGAATTTCCTAAAAATAATGAGTGACTTGCAACATATGTCCCGTGAAGCCGAAAAACTTTGAAGACAAAATAAAACCTGAAGATGAGCTACCAAGACGAACTTGCAAAAGTGATTAGCCTACCCTTAATAAAATACGGAAATTAAAGCTAGGAACAAGTCTTACGTTATAAGGGCAACTTGAACAGATTCTCAGGATAATTCACGGAATGAGGGTAAAGTCATCCCATATACTGCAAATAGATATACGTGAAACAACTGTGGATATGAAACTTAGTGCTGGTAACTTCATCCCAAAAGATCGACTAATAACTCTGGTATGAAGATGGACTCCTGTCTGATCGACTTCCCTTCCGGAAATGTGAGAGTGATAACGAAGAATAGAAGCTTCCCCCGAAGAAGTTTCCGACGCCATTCGACTCCAGTAAGGACCAGCTTCCCTTCATGGAATGTGAATGATCGCGAAGAACAGGAGCTCCTCCCGAAGAAGTTTCCGAAGCCATTCGTCTCCAGTAAGGACCCGCTTCCCCTCAGGGAATGTGAGAGTGATCTCGAAGAATAGGAGTTTCCCCCGAAGAAGTTTCCGAAGCCATTCGTCTCCAGTAAGGAACAGCCTCCCTTCAGGGAATGTGAGAGTGACCTCGAAGAATAGGGGCTTCCCCCGAAGAAGTTTCCGAAGCCATTCGTCTCCAGTAAGGACCCACTTCCCTTCAGGGAATGTGAGAGTGATCGCGAAGAATAAGAGCTTCCCCCGAAGAAGTTTCCGAAGCCATTCGTCCCCAGTAAGGACCAGCTTCCCTTCATGGAATGTGAGAGTGACCTCGAAGAATAGGGGCTTCCCCCAAAGAAGTTTCCGAGGCCATTCGTCTCCAGTAAGGACCCGCTTCCCTTCAGGGAATGTAAGAGTGATCGCAAAGAATAGGGCTTCCCCAGGAGAAATTTCCGAAGCCATTCATCTCCAGTAAGGACCAAATCCGGTTCCTTCTACGCCCTGCATTGTACTTAGTATTGTGCACCAAATCCCAAGACGGCAGAACCTGGAGATCGTCTTGAAGCCTTTGGAAGCCCTAGAGACTATGTGTCTTATTTCAGAACTAGACTTGAGAAAGGCACTGAGTAAGTAGAAAGTCCTCGGGAGAGCTTCATCGAGAAAGGACAGTCTTCCAAAAAGAGAAAGAAGAGTTTCAAAATCGGGAGATGCAGGAACTCCATGGAAGTCAGCACGGGAGGGAGGAAGAGCCACTGAAGACGATCAAGGAACTAAGAAAGGACAATGAAGAAAAAGAGGAAGAATTAGCAGAGAGTCAGTTCACTAGAATACAGCTCTTGGATTGCACACTCCGACATGGCATCAGAGACAAAGAGCTGCTTCAGCCAATGTTGGATGATATAGAAATCGAAATTTCAAATAAAATGCAATCCAAAAGCAACTTCAAAGGAGAAGTAAAAGCAGCCCTTACCCCTCAAAAAATACGAAGGCAACCTCTGGCGTGGAGTAAAACCCCGTAAGTTAATGCCTTTGTAAGAAAAAAAAATACAAAGGCAACCTCTGACGTGGAGTAAAACCCCGTAAGTTAATGCCTTTGTAAGAAAAAAAAAATACAAAGGCAACCTCTGGCGTGGAGTAAAACCCCGTAAGTTAATGCCTTTGTAAGAAAAAAAAATACAAAGGCAACCTCTGACGTGGAGTAAAACCCCGTAAGTTAATGCCTTGTAAAAAAAAATAAAAGGCAACCTCTGATGTGGAGTAAAACCCCGTAAGTTAATGCCTTTGTAAGGAAAAAATTGCAACAACCTCTGGCGTGGAGTAAAACCCCGTAAGTTAATGCCTTTGTAAGAAAAAAAAATTGCAGAGGCAACCTCTGGCGTGGAGTAAAACCCCGTAAGTTAATGCCTTTGTAAGAAAAAAAAAATTGCAAAGGCAACCTCTGGCGTGGAGTAAAACCCCGTAAGTTAATGCCTTTGTAAAAAAAAAAATTGCAAAGGCAACCTCTGGCGTGGAGTAAAACCCCGTAAGTTAATGCCTTTGTAAGAAAAAATACAAGGCAACCTCTGGCGTGGAGTAAAACCCGTAAGTTAATGCCTTTGTAAGAAAAAAAATTGCAGAGGCAACCTCTGGCGTGGAGTAAAACCCCGTAAGTTAATGCCTTTGTAAGAAAAAAAAAATTGCAAAGGCAACCTCTGGCGTGGGAGTAAAACCCCGTAAGTTAATGCCTTTGTAAGAAAAAAAATTGCAGAGGCAACCTCTGGCGTGGAGTAAAACCCCGTAAGTTAATGCCTTTGTAAAAAAAAAAAATTGCAGAGGCAACCTCTGGCGTGGAGTAAAACCCCGTAAGTTAATGCCTTTGTAAGAAAAAAAATTGCAGAGGCAACCTCTGGCGTGGAGTAAAACCCGTAAGTTAATGCCTTTGTAAGAAAAAAATTGCAGAGGCAACCTCTGGCGTGGAGTAAAACCCGTAAGTTAATGCCTTTGTAAGAAAAAAAATTGCAGAGGCAACCTCTGGCGTGGAGTAAAACCCCGTAAGTTAATGCCTTAATTGCAGAGGCAACCTCTGACGTGGAGTAAAACCCGTAAGTTAATGCCTTTGTAAGAAAAAAAAATACAAAGGCAACCTCTGGCGTGGAGTAAAACCCCGTAAGTTAATGCCTTTGTAAGAAAAAAAATACAAAGGCAACCTCTGGCGTGGAGTAAAACCCCGTAAGTTAATGCCTTTGTAAGAAAAAAAAAATTGCAGAGGCAACCTCTGGCGTGGAGTAAAACCCCGTAAGTTAATGCCTTTGTAAGAAAAAAAAATTGCAGAGGCAACCTCTGGCGTGGAGTAAAACCCCGTAAGTTAATGCCTTTGTAAGAAAAAAAAATTGCAGAGGCAACCTCTGACGTGGAGTAAAACCCCGTAAGTTAATGCCTTTGTAAGAAAAAAAAATACAAAGGCAACCTCTGGCGTGGAGTAAAACCCCGTAAGTTAATGCCTTTGTAAGAAAAAATTGCAAAGGCAACCTCTGGCGTGGAGTAAAACCCGTAAGTTAATGCCTTTGTAAAAAAAAAAAAAAATTGCAGAGGCAACCTCTGGCGTGGAGTAAAACCCCGTAAGTTAATGCCTTTGTAAGAAAAAAATTGCAGAGGCAACCTCTGACGTGGAGTAAAACCCCGTAAGTTAATGCCTTTGTAAGAAAAAAAAATACAAAAGCAACCTCTGGCGTAAAACCCCGTAAGTTAATGCCTTTGTAAGAAAAAAAAAATTGCAGAGGCAACCTCTGGCGTGGAGTAAAACCCCGTAAGTTAATGCCTTTGTAAGAAAAAAAATACAAAGGCAACCTCTGGCGTGGAGTAAAACCCGTAAGTTAATGCCTTTGTAAAAAAAAAAAATTGCAGAGGCAACCTCTGGCGTGGAGTAAAACCCCGTAAGTTAATGCCTTTGTAAGAAAAAAAAAAATTGCAGAGGCAACCTCTGGCGTGGAGTAAAACCCCGTAAGTTAATGCCTTTGTAAGAAAAAAAAAATTGCAGAGGCAACCTCTGGCGTGGAGTAAAACCCCATAAGTTAATGCCTTTGTAAGAAAAAAATGCAGAGGCAACCTCTGGCGTGGAGTAAAATCCCCTGAGTTAATGCCTTTGAAAAAAAAAAAAAGGAAAAATGCGCCGAAGGCGATCGAGTTTTCTGTATATCGTATAATCAAGGCCACCGAAAACAGATCTGTCTTTCGGTGGTCTCGGAATAATGCTGTATTAGCCGTGGCCCATGAAACTTTAACCACGGGCCGGTGGTGGTATACCCTATATCGATGCCAGAAGCACGATTACGGTACGTTTAACCTTAAAATAAATACTGAGGCTAGAGGGCTGCAATTTGGTTTGTTTGATGATTGGAGGGTGGATGATCAACATACCAATTTGCAGTCCTATAGCCTCAGTAGTTTTTAAGATGTGAGGGCAGACGGAAAAAGTGCGGACAGAATAAAGAGCGGACGGACAGACAAAGCCGGCACAATAGTTTTCTTTTACAGAAAACTAAAACCTGCAAAGGCAACCTCTGGTGGGACACAGAACCCCTAAGTTAATGTCTTTGTAAGAAAAACGATTCAAGCGAATGGCAGCATCAGTGGAATTGATTTTATATATGGTCTTCTCAATTATCCTTATTATTTTCTTCTCGTCAGGGTTGATATTTGCTAATAACTGGCCGACGTTCATAATCTGGATAAGGAATTGGTTTCTTGAATTATTAATTTTTATTGCATAATAGACATGGAAGTTAAAAGCGCGTTCGTTTTATGCAATAAAAATTAATCATTCAAGAAACCAATTCCTTATCCAGACTATGAACATCGGTCAGTTATTAGCAAATATCAGCCCTGACGAGAAGAAAATAATAATAACTGAGAAGACCACATATACAATCAGTTCCACTGATGCTGCCATTCTCTTTAACAAAACATGCTTGAAAGAAGTTCCCTTACCTTCAAATAAATAATAATAATAATAATAATAATAATAATAATAATAATAATAATAATAATAATGTAATAAAAATCCACAATTATATAGTAAATATATTACTATGTAGAATATATAGAATAAACCAAAAACTTCCGAACACTTGAACGGTTCCTTATCAGTGCTAACGTTAAAATGTTAGACCGATGAGGAACCGTTCAAGTGTTCGGTAAAAACTTCGAACACACAACGGTTCCTTTTTAACGTTAAAATTTTCATGTTCGGTATTTTACATAGTAATATATTTACTATATAATTATGGATTTTTATTACACAGATTGTTTTTCACGAAACTGTGAATCAATAAGCAATAATTATGATATTGTGACTACGTTAAAGATTAAACTAATGACTGACAAATACCACTTTAAAAGTCCCAAACGGCCTAGCATAACCTTGCGGGCAATAATGTCTAAATCCTACATTCTATGATCTTATTCGGTTCAGTACGAAACCCCTATTCTGGAAACGACCTAGTTAATCCCATTAAAAGATCCACAATGTAATCCACAAGTTTTGACGGACAAGGGGAACACATGACGCAAGTTCCCGAGTCGCTCTCAAAATCGAAGAGACATACATCGACAGGACCGTCTTCCCTTAAGCCACGGCAGATTTGCACATTCATTTGGATGCAACATGAGGATGTAGCTGGGGTCAGAGGTCAAGGGGCATCGAGGTCTTGGAAAACAAATAGTTATTCTTAAAGCTTTCTTCTTCTCTGTGTGTGAGTTTCCTATTATCTTCTGTAACTTGTTTCAAATGAACGCCAGATTCTTTGGATGCTTGAATTTCAAGTCAATGGCCCCTGCAGGTTTGTTTCATATGAATAAGGGGTTTATCTTCTGAATATAATAATATAATAATAATAATAATAATAATAATAATAATAATAATAATAATAATAATAATAATAATAATAATAACGCTAAGAGATTCACAATTTCGTGAAAAACAATCTGTGTAATAAAAATTCTTTGTTTATTTTACATAGTAACATATTTACCATATAATGTGGAATTTTATTACACAATAATAATAATAATAATAATAATAATAATAATAATAATAATAATAATAATAATAATAATAATAATAATAATAATCTCAGGAATTCCAAAAGCTTGTGCAACACTGACATCAAAGTCTCGTTGACATGTGGCAGGTAATTTTAATTATGGTTTAGTTGTGGCTATTTATTGTCCTTTAAAAAATATCCTTAGATCACCGCCCCTACAAAAAAAAAAAACTCAAATTATCGACCATACGTCATGCACTATCTGCCTAACAAAACGAATTTTTTCTTCAAATTTGGGGTTAAGTCAAGTAGAGAGAAGAAATGAATGATCATATAACACCCTAAAGAAAACCACTCGAAAGAATAGCATCTACTGTAGAGAAAACAGCTTAAAAGTAAAACGATAAAGAATAAAATTAAAAACTTGTTAATTTAAAACACGTACAAATTTTAAACGTAAAATTGACTTTGAACTGTCCAAAAACACGCTACTAAAAATACACATTTCCACGAGTATTTCGTAGATAATCTGAACAATTACCTCGGGATTTATGTTTCGGTACAATTAGAGCCCCTCCGGACAGCAAACACAGCCATCATTATTGTTTCCGTTATGTTCACTGAATACACACAGGTTAATAAGGGGCAGTAATTGGCAGGTGCCTTAACAGAGAAGGCAACGGGCAACGATGGCGTTTAATGTATGTTAATATTATTCCGGCAAATTCTCTACACAAGCGTTTTATGTGTTTGCATTTCTGGCGAGTGTGTGTTTACGTTGGACCGAACAGTAACGCGGAAGAAAGCAAACATTTTCAGTTTTGTGAGAGTATACATATGTCTTTTATATATATATATATATATATATATATATATATATATATATATATATATATATATATATATATACATACATATATATATATACACGCATACATATACATAGATATATCTATATAAATACATATACATATATGTAAATATATGTATACAATACATATACATACATACATACACATACATACATACATACATATATATATATATATATATATATATATATATATATATATATATATATGATTATTATCACTTTTGTACGTGATTCATTTATCACATTACACAGGTGAAAAAATAAGAAGCAGGGTGTATCTGATTTCGACTTTATTTCCAAGCCTTCGTGAATGGCTTGGAAATAAAGTCGAAACCGGTAGACCTACACCCTGTTTCTATTTTTCACCTGTGGTATATATATATATATATATATATATATATATATATATATATATATATATATATATATATATATATATATGAGAGTGAGAGAGAGAGAGAGAGAGAGAGAGAGAGAGAGAGAGAGAGAGAGAGAGTTGGTTCATACTTATAGGTACTAACAGCAAGACTTGTAGATAGATACAATACATTAAACTAGCTGAATTTGATGGACGAAAATTAAAGCATAAATACCACAGGTAACGTTTCACTCCACTGAAGCTCCAGAATTTTGAAAGAGTAAGGAGTCACGTGTTGGCCTTTAAAGATAAAAATATCTATCTCACTTTCAATAACCTGCCTAAAATACTAATTATATATTTCCCACATGATAAACATTAGCAAATATTGTTCGTCGTTTCACAAACTGCCGAACAAAGCAAGGAATAAATTTGCCAAGAAATTGGCTAACATTCAGAAGAATGATCGAAAACCACAATTTGCCCAAAAATTTTCAAGGGGTGATTTAAAACCGGAATGTGGCTAATATTCAACAGCCGAATTCAAAAGGTCACACGTGTCATGCCATGACCCCAATTTTTACGTTCCGGTATGTTTGTGGATCTTATCCCTCCCGAGGTCAGAGGTCCAGGTCAGGTCAGGTCACTGATCCTCGGCTAAACACGCAAATTTTCAGAGCTGAGGTGGTCAGGCAATCCGTCACTTCGACCTCTGCTGCATTTGGGCGGTGTCAAGTTGACCCCATTTGAACGGAGAAGCGTCTTGACCTGACTTTTAAAGAGGGAATTTCTTTGGTACTTCCTTAAGATAAATCTTGTAAGACAAGAAGAGCTTCTCTCTCTCTCTCTCTCTCTCTCTCTCTCTCTCTCTATATATATATATATATATATATATATATATATATATATATATATATATATATATAAATATATATATACAGAGATAGAGAGATATATATAGATATAGAGAGAGAGAGAGAGAGAGAGAGAGAGAGAGAGAGAGAGAGAGAGAGAGAGAGAGAATGAAAATTCCCAGATGAAAACTAACGCAGTTCTTTGGAGGACCTAAAGTCAAGAAGTCTTTCTGTCTGTGTGTCAGTCTGTCTGTCTGTGCCTCTCAATTTCGCCTAATGCTTATAAAACGAGAATACCCCAGGCAACAATTTTCTGCTACGGCTTCGCAGACTTTAATATTTCTGAATTTCCCCCTCGAGGTCTGAATTTAATCATGTTACTCAGGAAGAGGAAAAAGGACTTGGAAAATGTTCATGAAAGTTCTGATTATGTTGGACAGTAAGTTGAAAGAGAGAGAGAGAGAGAGAGAGAGAGAGAGAGAGAGAGAGAGAGAGAGAGAGAGAGAGGAAAAAAAAAAGACTATTTTTGTAATGATTCAAAACTATTTAATTCAGTTTAACGAGATTAAAAGTTAACAAGTAAAAAATCCGCCGAAGTTTCTTCGGCGCAATCGAGTTTTCTGTACAGCGTATAATGCTGTATAAAACTATCAGCTACCACCGGCCAGCACTCAGTTGCTCCCCAGATACGGTCGAGTGAAGGTGCGTCGCACGCCTCCGGAAAGCGCTGCCAGATACACGATCCACGGCTAACCTTAACCTTAAATAAAATCAAAACTTGGTGTGTTTGACGATTGGAGGGTGGATGATCAACATACCAATTTGCAGCCCTCTAGCCTCAACAGTATTTAAGATCTGAGGACGGACAGAAAAAGTACGTACAGACAAAGCCGTCACAACAGTTTTCTTTTACAGAAACTAAAACCACAACAACAATAATAATTATAATGAATGGGACAATAGGACTCAAGATATTGTTAGACATAAATAATTAAAGCTGCTTAATATTCAGATGTACTTTACTTCGGTTTCACTAACCATATCTGCTACGGTAATTAATGCCGGCAAGCTTGCTAATTCAATCTAGTTTTATAAGCACAAGCATTAAAATTTGATGCAATAGTCCCGGAATTATTACCGTCACAAGATGTGGAACAACGTCAGCTCAAAACCTCTTGGGCTTATTCTCTACTGAGTCAAATATTGTTTAAGAAACAATAATTTACTGTCTACTCGTCAACTCACAAAAATTACCCTTATTTAAAAGATAGATTGAAGAAGAAAAGGAAAGAAATAATGAAAATGGGTAAGAACTGGGAAAAAACTTACCCCTTTTTAAAAGATAGATAGTAGAGGAAAAGGCGAGAAATTAAAAAAAAGAGGGTAATAGCTGGAGAGAGAGAGAGAGAGAGAGAGAGAGAGAGAGAGAGAGAGAGAGAGAGAGAGAGAAACAATATTAGTCATCCAAAAACATCCCCAAGATCCGCTTGAGCGACCCGGCATTCCGACCTTTCAAGAGCTTCATTGAAGCGTGACATAATTCGGGGTAATGTCTTGTCGAGTTCCATACGGTTCTTCTTCGGCGCAGCGCAATCTGCCAACTGGTATTCTTTCCTCTTCGGCGCAGCGCAATCCGCCAACTGGCGGTGGTATTCTTGCCGGCGGTGAAAGCGCGCCGGCAAAAACTTGTTGCTGCTTCAAATGCTCTCCGGTTGACGAGGCTTCAAGTGTTGCTGCGCTGTTGACGAGGCTTCAATTACGCCATTTCAAAATTCATGCTTGTTCGACGGGAAGAGGAAAGAGGAGACGGGGTTGCGAACCGTGGAGAGTGGAAGGGATTTTATCGGAGAACTTTTCGGGCTGTGAGACGCAAACTATTAAAAATAAATGGTGGGCTGAGGAGCACTAGAAGAGGGTCTTGATGAATATGCATGTAAGAATTTCGGTGCTGGCGGTGATGATATTATTATTATTATTATTATTATTATTATTATTATTATTATTATTATTATTATTTTGGGTATAGGCCCTCTTTCAAGCATGTTTTGTTAAATATGATGGCAGCCTTGGTTACAAGATTAATGCATCCAAGGCTGCCATCATATTTAACAAAATATTATTATTATTGTTATTATTGTGTATAAACCACAATTTTATAGTAAACTGTATTACTGATATTATTATTATTATTATTATTATTATTGTGTAATAAACATCCACATTTATGTAGTAAACCGTATTGCTATGTAAAAGACAATTTACAATATAATTGTAGGGTTTTTATTACGTAAATTGTTTTTCACGAGATTGTGAATTTCTTATTATTATTATTATTATTATTATTATTATTATTATTATTATTATTGGTTATACCTTAAGAAACAACCCCAAAAGCTTTAGGAGTATATTCCAACGGATACAACTGGTCAATTAAACAGACAAAACTCATATTTATTAAAGCAGAACCACATCGAGCTTAACATAAAATATAACTAATAACATACAAAAGCAAAAACAATGGAGGAGAGAGAGAGAGAGAGAGAGAGAGAGAGAGAGAGAGAGAGAGAGAGAGAGAGAGAGAGAGAGAGTACATTCCGTTACAAGACCAGTGAATGCTTTATTCAAGCGCTTTTGCAGGCGCCGCGGACATCTTGCCCTGAAACGGCCACACCTTGCGTTTCTCATGAAACATTACTTTCAGGTGAGGGGTACGAGAAACCTTCACTAAAATGTTAACATAGTTTCCCTATCTTTTCGGCTTAATGCCGGTGATATTGCAAAATATCTAAATGCCAGTGAGATTGTAAAATATTTTAATAATGGTATTGTACAATATTTTAACAACAATGATATTTTGTACAATATTTTACTAGCAGTGATATTGCGAAATATTTTAATACCATTGTATTGTAAAATATTTTAATGTTAGTAATATCGTAAAATATTTCAATACCAGTGATATTATAAAATATCTTAATGCCAGTGATATTGTAAAACATTCCAATACCAGTGATACTGTAAAATATCTTAACGCCAGTGATATTGTAAAATATCTTAATACCAGTGATATTGTAAAATATCTTAATGTCAGTGATATTGTAAAGTATCTTAATCCCAGTGATATTGTAAAATATTTAACAATGCCATAAAATTCTTTCTGCCCTAATGATGGCGACATTGTAAAGATTATTTGGTTCTTTACAGCTTAATGGTGGTATCTGGAACCTTTTCGGTTTAATGATGAAGATGTTATACAATCTTGACCAAACTGTAGAAATGTTTTCATTTTAATTTATTGCGGAGCTAAACTCTAATAAATACATGTCCATTACTATTCAGTTCAGAAAAGGAAGGAAATCATTTTGCAATTTCTCTTTGCATAAATAATGCGGATAGTTACATACGACATATGTGCATAAAACCAGAGACCAGTCTTTATATATATATATATATATATATATATATATATATATATATATATATATATATATATATATATATATATATATATATATATATATATATATATATACAGTATATAATTTATATAAAGGTGTTCTAATGTGCTAAATGTTTAGCAATGGCTTTATAGAACGACTGAATTTAAGAGTCATTTAAGTTCTAAAGCTTCCACCTTCTTCACTACAAATATACAAATAAATAACATCTAATGTTTTCCTTTGTTCCTTTTCTTTTTTGTACGTCACATTTCTGTGTGGGATTAAATCGAAACGTTTTTGACACATCGTGAGAGGAACCACAAATCCCTCACTCTTTTTTTTTTCTCTCTCTCTCTTACTCTTTCTCCCTCGATTTTGATAGAGGTTTTGCTAATGCAAAGCTGAAAGAAGGTTTCAGGTAAGACCCTGTTCGAGAGAGAGAGAGAGAGAGAGAGAGAGAGAGAGAGAGAGAGAGAGAGAGAGGTGGGTGCTAAACAAAAACTACTAAAACTACCTTTCTATAAATAAGTTTCTCTCTCTCTCTCTCTCTCTCTCTCTCTCTCTCTCTCTACCCCATTTCGGCCCCGACAAGCACTTAACCGACGCCAACATAAAGCTGCGAGTTCACACAGCAGAAAGTGTCCGTAGAAAGATATATATATTTTTTTTCTTTTTTGTTTCTTTTCGAGGCGAATTTAAGAAGTGCTGGGTCAGACGAAGGAACGCCCTTAAGCTCCGCGCGAAGGAAAGAAGGAAAGAAGGAAAGAAGGAAAGAAGGAAAGAAGGAAAGGAGGAAAGGAGACTGGGGCCTCTTTTCCTCGCGAGTATAAAAAGAGGTATGACGATATAATCAAGCAAGCAGGGATGATATGTAATTATGGATATCAGGGCACGAGGCACGATCCTGCCAGCTCGGCCACGAATGAGAGAGAGAGAGAGAGAGAGAGAGAGAGAGTTTTGTCTGATTATCACCAGAAAACCTGCATCCTTACAATAATGTTCTTCAATGCTGAGAGAGAGAGAGAGAGAGAGAGAGAGAGAGAGAGAGAGAGAGAGAGAGAGAGAGAGAGAGAGATTGCTTGATTACCACCACAAAACCTGAGTCTTTACAAGGGTCATCAATGCAGAGAGAGAGAGAGAGAGAGAGAGAGAGAGAGAGAGAGAGAGAGAGAGAGAGATTTCAGTATGGTAAAGCACCTTGCAACGCTCTGAATTCAAATTCGTAAATCACTTTTAATATCTTCTGATCACATTTTTTTCCCCTCCTTATAGACGCTGCACCACAAAGGAGGTCAAAGTTCACGAAATTTACAAGCGAAAATTTCATCCATTCATCCCATTCCTTCACATCTAGCCTCCATCAACACCCTCCCCTCCCCGCGCCTTCCCCATCCCCCGTCCCCCAATCACCTTCCCCCAACCTTGCTTTATTTACTTCTCCCTCGGGGCAATTCTCCTTCGCCTTCTTCCAATATTTTGGTAACAATATTAACTCGAATGTTCTTTACTAGTCTCCGCATTTTCATTCCTCTTTATCCTTTTTTAATTCAACTGTTTCTTCCTCGATGGCAAGAGCGTTTGAGGGAGGAAATCTTAGGAGTAATAAAATTTGGGAATCTTGTCAGTTGCCCAATATATTTCGACTGAGTTAAGGGGTTAATTTCTTTATTCATATAATTACTTCAATTTGATTTGCATAGCACGGGAATATTATAGTTTTCTTATGTACATTCCCCCTGCGGCACCAGATTATTACCAAATGTTTCGCAAGGATATTGACATTTTGAAAACTGAAGGTTACCAAGTGTTAATTTTACTGTACAGCAAAACCTACAAACATGGCAATTATCTCACGAAAGTTCCAGCTTGTGCTCTTATTTATTACTTAGTTGACAGGATCGTGAAAAAACCTTGGGATGGATATTCATGGAATTTTATGGCTGGGTCTGAGGAGAATCCGGACAAAGGTTTTGATATTACTTTTTTATTCTTTTTTTAATTTTACTTTACTTTCATATATGTATGTATGTATATATATATATATATATATATATATATATATATATATATATATATATATTAAAATCGTTTCTAACTCTGAAAAGCTGTCTTAATAAACTTATAAATACAGCTGCAATGTTGCATAAAATATTTAGGGAAAGTTAAAAAAACCTTTGGCATTCCTCAAATGTTTTGAAATGCTTGCTTCAAGCAGTGCTAAAAATTTATGAGAAAACTGGATATGCTGATGCAGAAAAATATTAGTAACTATAAACCAGAAACTAAATCATAACTTTTTGAAGCACTTATTTGCAGTTAATGGCGCATCAGATTATGATATTCAAATTTGATTTTTGTGAAATTTTGACTAGTCATTATTTTATTTGTGAAATTTTGACTAGTCATTATTTTATTTGAGAAAATTTGACTGGTCGTCATCTCATTTGTGGAATTTTGACCAGTCGTTATCTAATTTGAGAAATTTTGACTGCTTGTTATCTAATTTTTGTTATCTAATAGTTGTTATCTTATCTGTGAAATTCTGACTGACCGTTATCTAACCTGTGAAATTTTGACTAATCGTCTGGAGAATTTCAGTGCATGCATACAAAACCCATACACATATAAAACACAAAAATACATTTGTCTATTTCCTTGTGTTTTTCGTAAAATACACTCGTATATACAAATATACGCTAAATGGCCTGTTTAGAAGACTAACGACATTCAATTCATTCAGAATTAACTGATATCAATTTTGCATGCCCCGGCACCATTGTGCGAACATTAATGTAATTAGTGAAACTGGTGATTAATTATTTTTGATGAGGCAATTAACGAAACAAGTGCAAAAATGATTTAGCATCGCATTACTACTGGATAAATTGAAAAACAGTTTTTAAAAATGGCTCATATAACCAGGTTTGTGAAATATGAGCTCTCGTGGCACTTTTGATTTACACAATTAAAACCGTAAATTCTTTCTCTCCCTCTTAATACGCCCCCATCCACTCTCTCTCTCTCTCTCTCTCTCTCTCTCTCTCTCTCTCTCTCTCTCTCTCTCTCTCTCTCTCTCAGGATTTATTTTCAAATATGAAAATGTCATCTAAGTACCACTGTTAAGATGTAGATGAAACAAACCAAAGTAATTGCAAATATACTTCACAAGCAAATTATTACTGACTGCAATAAAACCCACCACAATAAATTATTTACTGCAATGGGGGGTAGTGCTAATGCGCTGTAAACAACATAGGCCTTGCCAAAAGTTTTCATAGTACCAGTGCTTGGCAAACATGGCCTACCAAAGTTACCATTTTCGCCAATAAAACAAACATTTAATGTCTAAATAAAAAAAAACTCCAAGTCAAGTTTCACAGTGTAATGTAAAAATAACGTCATTCAAATGGAAAAGATATAAGTCCAGTACTATCGCAAAGATCTGGAAATGGTCAAAAGTTATCTTCTTTTTTTTGGGGGGAGGGGGGATTTTCTCAAGTTGAAAAAAAAAAAAGCTCAGCAAAAGAAACAGGTCATTCAGGGATACTCACTGGAACGAACAGATTGCAAAATAAAGAAGCAAAGAGACCAATAGTCATGGTCTACTGTAGGCGTGGCGAAGTAGAGTAACAACTGAGAAAGCCCCATCTGTTGACAATTTTTTATATTAAGGGACGACGGACACGAACGGAATAACACCAGGCTATAAAAGGACGAACAGAATACAAAGTGATGTGTATACCAGCTGACTTACTAAAGTATTACTATGATTTAATCGCAGAACAAGCATCCAAGCTAGGGAATGGTAAATTTTACTTAATAACAGTATCAACAAAACCACAACGAAAAACAACAAAACGGAATGGAAAATTTGTCTAAAAATATTTTGCATAATTTCAAGCATGCTTGAAGGAAACATCATTATGAAATGTTTTCTAAAATACCCGGAGTGCATTCCATCCAAGTGGATGGATTTTGAGAAATAACTTTAAACCATGTTAGCAATTTTCAAAATTCTCTAGATCAGAATGAAATCTAAGGAACTTTTTAGATTATAATAAACGTGGTTACTATTATGGTATATTGTACGAAATCACAAAATACAAATGACAGGGCATCAAGATTTCCGTTGATTAAGAGGATTTATATCTTAAATTACTTTCTGTCTTAGATAAAACAAGTCACTCTCAGTTATTCTACCATATGATGTCTTCTGAAGCATGATGCTTTTGA
Source organism: Macrobrachium rosenbergii (assembly GCF_040412425.1). NCBI lineage: Eukaryota > Metazoa > Arthropoda > Malacostraca > Decapoda > Palaemonidae > Macrobrachium > Macrobrachium rosenbergii. Next base: position 24,862,552 of record NC_089791.1, on the reverse strand, counting down.
ATGCTTAACGTCTGAGTATAACTTAACGTCTTCTCACGTTTGCAATATTAAATGTTTAAAAGTACTCTGCTTGACATAATGTAAAATTAATGTTTTACGGCTTATGAGGTGGGACGAATTTTACCGTTCTTGAGATGCGGGTTTGAATAAACTTAAAAACAACTCATGCACATTTACTTGTAAAACTTCACCTGTGAAATTATACACGCAAACGTAGCTGAGCACTTCTGTACAAAGCAATGTTAATGCGCATGTGCGAACCGCGGAAATTGAAATAAAAAAAAAATGCATGAATACCGGCAACAACTGAACAAGAGAGCTTTCTCCCTTTCTCGAACAAGACTTGAGCATTTGCATACTGCGAGCCATCCAAGCGAGTTTCTTCAGGGATGGCTGAAGTTGTAACAACTTTTTGATCATTAAGTGAATCTATCGGGATGGGGTGGTGGTGGGGGAGGGGTGGAGGAGGGGAAGGGGCGAGAAGGGGGCCCAGTTTCCATCAATTTCGAGATGTTGCAGAAACGGACCGGGCTGAAGAGAAAGTCTGATTTTTATCTCTTGTTTTATTTTCTCTCGTCAAATTATTATTGCAAGCTCTCACCTCACTTCAAGGAACACTTAATTAACCGTTAAAGGTTGGTTTTCTTTGTCCAGATCTTCAATGCTGCTTCTAGAAGAAACTTGACTTTAGTTAATTCTAAGGGGAACACTACTTAAACCAAACACTTCATGGTGAGGCATTGCATTGAAGGTCGCAGTTCATAACCTCTTGCTGATTCTTATAAGTTAAGTATATCTTAGTTTGACCAGACCATGCACTGAGCTGATTAACTTCTCTCCTAGGGCTGGCCCGAAGCATTAGATTTATTTTACGTGGCTAAGAACCAACTGGTTACCTAGCAACGGGACCTACAGCTTATTGTGGAATCCGAACCACATTATGACGAGAAATGAATTTCTATCACCAGATATTTCTATCACCTCTAATTCTTCACTGGCCGGTCGGAGAGTCGAACGCTGGACCAACTACTGATTATGTTTTGTATGCATGCATATATATATATATATATATATATATATATATATATATATATATATATATATATATATATATATGTATACAGTATATACATATACACATACATATGTCTATATAGCATGCACAGACCTTTTTAAATAAAGCAGCATACAAAGGGCATTCAAAGAACGTTAGTTTCACTCATACTAATAGTCAAAAGAAGTGTACATACGTGTTATCTAGGTTACGATCTAATTACCCAGTATGAAAAAAAAAAATCCTAACACGAAACACACTCCAAAATGACTGTTTCGCGTCCAGTCACCGTAACGGTCTGTGCTTTGGCAATCCATCCGTCCTCTGAAGAGTGCTTCAAGATTCCTTCCATTGTATATGTCTCTTTCAGCGGTGAAAGGACACACACACACACACACACACAAAATCCTTTCATGGGATGTCTTCCTCGATGCCATTGCTTTCTATAACTGAAAGAACCACTGCCCGAGGGTTACGCAACTGTCATGAAATTCGGGTCGTTCAAATGAAAAATTCATTGGAGTGTCCAGGTCATCATAAATAAAACCGACTGATATCGCTCGGCCATAGATAAGCGGGTCTCTTTTTACCAGCTGCTATTTTCTTTGCGACAAATACGATAACGCTGCGGAGAAAAAAAAAAGACTAGAGAGGGTCCATTAGCCTTCTAGATGACTTTTAATTTTTTCACTGATTTACACTCTTTCTCGCTAGTGTACACACACACACACACACACACACACACACACACACACACATATATATATATATATATATATATATTATATATATATATATATATATATATAACATATATATATTATATATATAATATATATATATATATATATATACATATGTATTGTATGTGTATATATATATATATATATATATATATATATATATATATATATATATATATATATATATATATTATATATATATATATATATATATATATATATATATATATATATATATATATATATATATATATATTATATATAGTAGAGGGAGAGAATATGTAACTCTGTTTTATTTGTGAATGTGAATTGTGTGCACCGGGGTGTGTAATGTTTACATATTCCCTGGGAAATCTTTTCAGTCATCCATTCAGACCAAACGCCAAATGACAATCGAACCGATGAGTTCATAACTAACCCTCTCCCTCCCCTTCCCCCCACAACCAAACCAACACGGGCATACCCACCCACTGCTCCTAATGGATCCGCTAACATAAAAATCGATCCCTGGACGCTCGTAAAAAAAAGAAAAAAAAAAAATAGGAATCCTTCCGGCCATTCGTCTGTCAATATCCGGTCAAATGTTTGGCTCCTGCGACGTCTATCCTATTAATTTTCCTCTCCATCATGTAATGGAGCCTTTGGGGCAGGTCATCCCTAATCGTTTTACCCAATCCCCCCTCTCCCCCTTTCAAAAAGACCCCTTCTCCTAAAATGCTCATTCTTAGATGGGTAGGTCAACCGTACGTAACCTTTTGTACATAGGCACCCTCCCTCTCTCCTGGGGTGCATAATTCCCGCTCTACGGGTTCCCTCTCAATTTGGGACGATGGGACGGAGACGCGCCCTTTATTCATCTTTATCCCCTAATGCTATTCTTCTTGCATTTTAATACATTTTTAGCTGTTTTTAATATTTTTCTTTTTATTTTCTTTTTAGTAAGTGAGATCTCTTCTTTCTGTATTTCCCTTCACATTCTCTAACTTCCTAATGAGCGCCATATTCTTTGGAAGCTTGAATTTCAGGTCAATGGCCCCTTTGGTGGGCTTGTTTCATATGAACAAGGTTCATATTCTGAATAATGATAATAATAATTTATGAAGCAGAGGTTCCTGCAGGATGTGGGGATTTTAGGATATGGGATTATAATTGTGCAGGGAAGGAAGGTGGAGGATGAAAATGTGGCTCGAGTTATCATCAAAAGGTGACGGTTATCTAGACCTTTTTAACCATGGAATGGCTGTTAACAGTCATTAGGCCTATGCAATTCAACATTTCATGAAATTAAAGTATATTCCAGTGGGCTGAGTTGTTAATAGTCAGCAGTTCAGATAAGAAAATCCTCTTTCTTATCACTCCCACCATCATGAAATCTCTCTCTCTCTCTCTCTCTCTCATACACACACACACACACATACAAAGAAGAATCTCTACTTTTTCATACACCCGACTGTGGCATATCTCTCTCTCTCTCTCTCTCTCTCTCTCTCTCTCTCTCTCTCTCTCTCTCTCTCCATTCGCTGGCAGTGTTTCTGGGTCAACATGTTCGCATAAAAGTGGAATTCCCGGACCACTTACGTATTTTCAATATGCAGTAGAAATTAATTAATGCATACTGTAAAATGCAATAAATGCCATTCGGGTTAAGTTATTCAGCTGCAGTTTTGTGTAATGTTATTTCAGTGACACGCCAGAGAAATTAATCGGTCACTGGGAGGCCTTTCAAAATCTACCCCCAGATTTTTGTATATCACTAACTGCCGTGAGTGTTAAATAATTTTAAGGTTTGTTTATCATACTTTGTATAGAAATGGACCAGGTGGTTAGTACTTTTTATTTTTTTAATAAGTAATTAGATCAATATAAAAATATATTAAATTATATCTGTATAACCTATTCCATGTGGTGAGTTTTCTGGTGATAAGACTGTAATAAACAATTCCAATTTTGTTTATAATATCCCTTCCACAAATTCCGTACTGTTTACGAAAACAACTGAATAATGAATGAAAGGAATTTTAGTTATCAAACATTGTTCCTCAGAACTATCAGTTAATGATGCTGCAAATCTCTAAATTATCAAAATGTCTAAAACTGCTAAAATTACTCCTGATATGAGCCTATTTTTCGTACTTTTATTCATTTACTAGGGAACGACGAGCGCCAAAACACACACAAACACGCACACACACACAACCACACTTTCCCAATGGCCACCGATCCAAGTGTTGACCAGGCCCAGTGGTGTTCAACTTCCGGTTCAGCGATCCAAGTTTTAGTGAATGTAACATATATATACATATATATATGTATGATTATTATCACTTTTGTACGTGATTCATTTATCACACATAACCACAGGTGAAAAATAAGAAACGGGGTGTAGGTCCTAACCGGTTTCGACTTTATTTCCAAGCCATTGACGAAGGAAATAAAGTCGAAACCGGTCAGGACCTACACCCCGTTTCTTATTTTTCACCTGTGGTTATGTGTGATATATATGTATGTATGTATATGTATACATATGATGTATATGTATATATATATGCATGTATGTATACCCATAATGATTTTAGAGAACACAACAGTGATGAAAAATTATGAAAGGAACCACTTTCACCGATTAATTCTAGAATATTGTAGAGCATCCACGGACGAACGTGACGTACATTTCACGCGAGAACTAGGGACGTTTAATATCCGAGAAAAAAGTTGAAACCTACACCGAGTTACTTCAGCTGCAAATTCGCTGAAATGAATCCGGCCTCATTAACAAAGTTCAGCCGGGGAGGGCACATTCGCGAATATTCGTGAAAATTTCGCGAATTCCCGAGGATGAAGGAGAGAGACACTTCGCCCGCAAGTTCGCGCCTGGAATAATCTGGTTATCATATTTTGCAACTTCTTTTAATAAGTCTGCGGTTGTTACAGGCCAAGCGGGCAAGTTTCTGCATACATTTTCTTTTGCGCCAGTTGCCAGGGGTACGTTTTCCAGACTAGGTGCGACGGCTCCATATATATATAAAATATGTACACGATTATATCAGACACGGACATAATATATATGTATGTTTGTATGTATGTAAGTATATAATATATATATACATACAAATAGATATTTATACATATAGATATTTATATATATATATATATATATATATATATATATATATATATATATATATATATATATATATATATATAGAGAGAGAGAGAGAGAGAGAGAGAGAGAGAGAGAGAGAGAGAGAGAGAGAGAGAGATATTTATACATATATATATATATATGCATATATACATGTGTGCGTGCAGTGTATTTGTGTATATGCAAGTGTATGTAAAAATTTCCTAAATAAAGTTCTTCATTTTTCACATGTGGCCCTTTTGGACTGTTTCTTTTGTATCTGTGTACATCTTGAATAATAATAATAATAATAATAATAATAATAATAATAATAATAATAATAATAATAATAATAATAATAATAATAATAAAGGCGGTATACAGTACCTAAAATTATCCAGAAATCTCAATTAGTGTCACAGATACACCAGTGAATTAAGCGAAACTCCTGAGAGATCTTTACAGAAAACTTGAAAAAATAAAGAGTAAGTTTCGGATTTCATTTTGTTATTAAACGAAAAAGAGAGCGATAGGAATACCACCTAAAACCCGTACTTTGACCAAGCCTGAAAGAACGACGAAAAATGAGATAGGAGAATGGAGTGAGGCTTCCAGCCAAGGATGCTGTAAGCCTCACTTTAGAACTTAATAAGTCATCAAGTTTATTTAGTTAACAAGAGCACACAAGCTTAGGAAAGAACAAGAGAACCATACCGATTTGAACAGGTAAATCTTCATCAGGGTGGGACACTAATCTCCCTGAGTGGGCCATCTATCCGTCACGAGAGAAAGAAAGAGGAGGCGAAGAAGAAGAAGAAAAATTGGGGAGATAATCTGTACTGATACGAGACGAATAATGATAGACTTGTCGTTCCTTTAATTACACCCGGAGCATTTTATTCCCCCCCCCCCAGGCCCCCGCCTCTCGCGAGGTTCCCTCTATCGCTACGCGAAAGCCTTATCAATTTCCTATCTTTTCGACCCGTCCGTGCGTTCTAATTACTCCCCGCGAGTTATTGCTATCGCTAACAATACCCCAAAAAATGTTGCCGCCATATTTAAAAAGTTTTATTCTATCGCTCCGTTCTTTACAACTTTTGCCGAAATTTTACGGCATGTAACTGACCCTCTGTTTCGATATGATGACCATCTGGGGACGAGGTGGTGGAAGGGGTGTTGGGGACGGAGAGGGGGGAAGGGAGTGGGGAAGGGGTGTAGGAGAAGGGAAGGGAAGGACTGTTCCCGTTTCGGAGGGGGAAGGGAAACTGAGGTGAAGGCGGGGTTCAGGAGACAACCCTGGAATAAAGGGTAAGCTGCAAGGGCGGAGGGAACTGCGAATTAGGAAGGGGAGGAAGGGAGGAAGGGAGGAAGGGAGGGAGGGAGGGAGAGAAGGAGGGAGTAAAGGTTGGATCCCTAAATTATGGCTCTATTTACCTTAACGACCCCTGAAATGCTCATCCAATTTGCGATGATGGAGAAGGATGATCATAACGATGATGACGATGGTGAAGATGATGATGATGATGAAGATGATGATGGTAGTGGGAAGCGAAAAGAGGAAGTGAGGGAGGAGGAAGGAATGAGGTGATCAAGGAGTGCTGATGATAAAAAAAAAGTGGAAATATGACAAAAAAAACAAGATAATGGAGGAAATATACACTGAGAAATATGCAGGTTTAATCCACGTTTTCTTAAAGCTGAGTGAAAGTGAACAGCAGTTCTCCTGTTGTTACAACAAGACAACCAACAACTACAACTGCCATGATCATGGTAATACCAATATCATCACCATCGTCATTAATATAATTCTGAAGAGCACCATTATAACTATAAATGACACACCAGGATAACTGAGAAATAATAAGGGGCCACCATTAAAGGGCGTGAAATAAAGAAGAAACTGATGCAAGGAAAGAGGGGAGATTGCGTTGGTGGGGAGGGGAGGGGAAGAGGAAGGGGAGGGGAAGAGGAAGGGGAGGGGAAGAGGAAGGGGAGGAGGGGAAGGGGGAAGGGAGGGGAGGGGATCAGGCGGAAAGGTGGCAAATGATAAGGAAATGGAGATTGACAAGGGGTTGACGGCCTCCGAAAATTGCTCCTACGACGAGAAAATGAAGACTGCCAAAAATAAGGTCTCGTTCCCAAATGTAAAAGAAAGGGGAACAGAGGGGAAAGAAGAGAGGGGAGAGGGCGAAGAGGGATTTCACGGTGTGATCACACGAGAAAAGGGGAAACCTTTATCAGCGGGCTGCTTGCTTCGTTTTTAAATTTAGAAAAATATGCCTGAGTAAAAAATAAAAAAAGATAAACTAAAGATCGATTTAATTTTCGAAAAATAAACTTCTGGCAAAAGATTAAAAATTGTCAGCTGGCATTAAAGAAAACTGATATGTATATATATATATATATATATATATATATATATATATATATATATATATATATATATATATATATATATATTTCATATATATATATGTATATATATATACACATAAATATATATATGTATGTATGTATATATCTATGTATATATATATATATATGAGTGCGTGTCACTTTTCCTTTCAGATTATTGTTTCAGAATATAAGAAATTTCCATTTAGATACACTTCTTGCAGGGAATTAGGTTCCAGTCCCCAATTCCCAACCCTTTTCAGGCGTTGCACATGGAAAGTAAAGTCAAAGATGTGAACAGCAGTCTCCCTAACCCAGAGAAAGGAAACACATACATACAGACACACACACACACATATATATATATATATATATATATATATATATATATATATATATATATATATTTATATATACATATGTATATATATATATATATATATATATATATATATACATACCCTATATATATATTATATATATATATAATATTGATATATTTATATTATATATACCCAGACCACCCACGATGAGTAGTTTACAAGAGAAGGAAAGGAAGAAAGAATTGATAGAAAGAATTTACTTCCTAATCTTTGCTCTCTTGCATAATTAAATCTTTAAGAATCTGTCGCATATAATATTTAGTATATCTCAATTAAGTCTAGACTATTAACGATGAAATTTTCCTTGTTTATTCAATTTTTCCATCTTTTCTTCCTCATTAGATGACATAAGATTGACCTGGAAGCCAGTCTGTAGTGTCTGTCACCTGTGAAATATGTGAATCTCTGCAAAATCTCTGGAGAAATCTAGAATCTGTCTTCGGAATCATTACGCCCAGAATTCTTCCAAACTCGTCCATTTCACTATCTCGGATATATTTCATAATCATGTACTAAATATTAAAGAGTCGTTGTCTGTCTCGATGTTTTCATTGTTTCAAGACTATAACTACAGACCACCTTGATATGCAAATAGCTATATGTAGATCCAAAATTGCTACTAGCTCAAAACATCTGATGAACTATTACTTGTCTCAAATTTTCTCAGAAAGTTAACATGGGATTTCCTTATGGAAGTCGTTTCACATTTGCATGAAGTCGTAGTCATAATCACCTGTACAATCAAAATGAAATGGAACAAACATAATTCATTCTCACTTTCTCTCTCTCACACGAACATATACCCATTATATATATATATATATATATATATATATATATATATATATATATATATATATATATATATATATATATATATATATATATATATATATATATACATGTGTGTGACTACTTTCACACCCCCTCCAAAATTCGTTAATACAGTGACTGGCAGTAAATACGAGGAAAAAAGACTTGAAGTTTACATTGAAGAATCACTTCGAAACAAAAACCTGAAAAGAAACAAGACTAGGAGGAAAAAAAGCAACGAAAAGAAGAAGAAGAAGAAGAAGAAGAAGAAGAAGAAGAAGAAGAAAAAGAAAGAAACGAGACTAGAAGAAGAAGAAGAAGAAGAAGAAGAAGAAGAAAAAGAAGAAGAAGAAGAAAAGGGGAGGGGGGGAGAGTGGGAGAACTCGACGTAACCCCTATTTAGGCATTCTCGAAAAACAAAGGTTCCTAATCGCATACATTAGCCATTTCCCTGGCATGTCACACGACATACTACCGCATGTTGAAGCAGTTGCCAAACACAATAGGATTCCAGTTAGATTCTTCATTTACATAATTATCTCCGCCAGAAACACAAGGGTCTCAAATGAACCCCAGAGGGAAGCGGGGGAGAGAGAGAGAAAAAAAAATTAACGAAAAAGGGAAATGAGAAAATTGATTAAAAGGCAAGAAATAGAATGTTTGTTCTTCCCTGACGAGGAAGCGTACCCAATTTCTTTTTCTCTCTGTCTCTCTCTTTTTTTTTTCTTTTAAATATTTTGGAATTAATTTTGGTTCGCCTGTTGATGTTTTTCTCACCTGTATTTCATTATGCTTATTTTCCTTATATTTTTTTCCCCTTTGAGGTTTCTTAAGAAATTAAATGCCTTAACGATTGTTAACCTCCAGTGCGTGCTAACAGTTTGGAAAATTATAATTAATTTACTTTAACGTTTTTTCTCATTTCGAGTTTAAGAAGCGTTTAATATTTTCATTCAGAAAATAATTTCTCTCTCTCTCTCTCTCTCTCTCTCTCTCTCTCTCTCTCTCTCTCTCTCTCTCTCTCTCTCTCTATATATATATATATATATATATATATATATATATATATATATATATATATATATATATATATATATATACAAATTACGTAAATTACTAACATACCCACGAACATATTTACATCTGATTACGTACAATTACTCTCTCTATCTATACATCTACTTTTTATCTATCTACCTATAATACACACACACACACACACACACACACACACACACACACACATATATTATGCATAAATTATGTAAATCATTAACATACCAACGAACATATTTACGTGCATATACTCAAAATTAGTCAATTGTTTTCATGCACAAACGCCCATTTACATTTACACGTATGTGTACGCACGACAGGTCATTAATTTCCATGCAGAGGCACATACACGTACGAATACACGAGTCACCGGAAACATCGTGTTCATCTCTGAATAATAAGTAAGCACGACAGACGCGGACTGAAGCCTGGGTGGTTCCACGCTAAGCGATCGGAAAATATGGCCGAATAATGACCGGGTAGAATCCTTCAAATATTCATAAAACAGTCGGTACTTATTCCTTCGAGGACTTTTGGGGGACTTCCAAGTGTTTTTCAACAAGTTACAATTTGGGATAAACCTGGATCAGTAAATCTCTCAAAATATTCAGTGCTAGAGGACTTTTTCCTTCGTACTACGTTTTTGGGAGACCTGTACTTAGTGTTTTCAACCAATTATATTTTCAGATAGACCTGTATTAGTAAATCTCTCAAATACTCATAAAATGGTCAGGGCTATAGAGATCATTCCTTCGCACTACGTTTTTGGGGAGACTTGTTTCTCAGTGTTTTCAACATGTTACAATTTCAGAAGGACCTGTATTAGTAAAGCTCCCAAATATTAATAAAATAGTACTATTCAGGCGTGAAGGAATTTGATATTGTCAAAATAGATATTCCTTTGAGGACGGTGCTGTAATATATCACCTCGAGTCTCTAGTGAAAAAGAGTAAAAAGAAAAAAAAAGTGTATTTTGAGAACAGTTTATAAGAATAAAAAGAAAATTCTCGAGAAAAGAGAAATATAGAGATACATAAATGGAATGGAATTTTTTTTTCAGGAGAAAGATATTCAAAGATGAATTTTTCATGAGGAAGAGATAGAGAAAAAAATGGCAAACAATGAGCGCATTTGTTACTAGAGAGAGAGAGAGAGAGAGAGAGAGAGAGAGAGAGAGAGAGAGAGAGAGAGACTTAATAACAGAGTTTATTAGAGAGAAACAGACCTGTATTATTAATAAATCGGTTCATTAAATAACATATTTCTATGACAGTTTATGCCTGGTGCTTTCTGACGTTGCACCGCTAGAAAATTATGCATCAGTCAGTGAGTTTGTAATGCCATATACATCTTACATTCATAGAAGAAAATATAAAGTAAATTAAACAGGAGAAATAAAAGTAGAAGTAGAAAATCTATAACTGTGGAATAGATGGAAAGGTAAAAAAAAAAATAAAGCGTTACAAGTTTAGAGAGAAGAAAACAACTAGAGGAATGCATGTCTACTACAAAGTTGCTAAAAAAATAAATAAAGGAAGAAGAAGAAGCCAAACATAACAAATGGATAAAGAAGAGGAGGCAAAACGGCCAATGGCATTTGGGAGCAAGGTTTAAATTACACTCTTCTTCATGCACAGAAAAAAACCAGTAATTAACATGTAAAATGCAGAGTAGACATATTTGTGGGTTCCAGTGCTATTTTGCAAAGGTAGGTGATTTCAGTAAATTAGCGAAGCCTTCATTATCAGGGTGCAGCAGAATGCTGCAGGCAGCTGCAACAGCTGTGCAGTCAGGTAGATAATATCATTCACGATTTTTAGAAGTATGAATTAGCAATATTTCTCATATTTTCAACATGCATCATACATGAAAGCTACTGTCAAATACAGAAGCGAATTAAAAAGTTCCTACGTAAAATTTCCTTTCTGTAAAGATAATTAAAATGAACAATAAAGACCTATTTGGCATTTTCATAATTACACCTGGAACAAATTATTAAATAAAATAAATGCACATCAAAAATACGTGAAAATAAGCATTCATTTTTATTATTATTATTATTATTATTTTATAATTCATCTGTCTGTTTCTTCCCTGAACT
>NC_089791.1:24843387-24848387 GCF_040412425.1 Macrobrachium rosenbergii | reverse complement strand
GTAAAAAATCATATTTTTGTATTAATTTTCATTTCACTTTTAAAAATATATAGTTTTATTTGTTATTTTCATTTCCACCTTACGTTTATCTCAGCAAGAAGAGCAGTAGCAACAACAGCAACAATAATAATAATAATAATAATAATAATAATAATAATAATAATAATAATAATAATAATAATAATAATACGACACGTTAACCTCTAATCATGTCCCAGGACGTTATGAGATCATTCCGGTGACCAAAGAATATCCTTCACGCTCATAAACTGTTCCATTGATAAATTACTGATCTAGAATCAGACCCATAAAAAGAAAATTAGAAGTCATACTAAAAATAAAAAATAAAAGTTTCTAATCCTTCAAATTACTCCTTTTGGTCACTTTGAATCTCTCTCTCTGTCCCATTAAAAGTTTCTGAGTCACATCACACCTACATAATTTTATGGCCGGAGAAAGATTCCCTCCGCAGACATGTCCTGAAACCATTTATCGGTTGTCCAACCTACATAGAAAAATCAGAAGAAACTATGTATTTTTTTTTTATTTGTTAAATGAGACCCGCTACTAGAAAACCAGGGTAACCAGTTGTAAAGGCCAGCGAAACCGTCGCTTAATCAAAAGATCTGCCATTTATGGACAAATCTGAGCTGTGTAAAAGTAAATGAAACAAGTCTTGGCATAAGTAATCGAAAAAACTATAAAAAAAGCCTCTTGCTTAATCAAATGCTCGTATCATTTTACAGACTAATTCCGGCTTTATGAGTGAACGGAACGAGCGAGCCAGGCGAGTAAGAACTGCAGCAGGACCGCGAAATTAAGGCTATAAGTGATTGGAAACTCCTTTACAGGCAGCTCCTTATGGGCCATAAGTGATTGGAACCTCTATTGGCAACCCAGCTTATCTCGGCGCGCGAGAGAGAGGCGACTCCTGGTGTCGGTCGGGACGTCTCTGTTCCACCCAGTGGGTTTCTTTCTTTTTGCCGTCTGCCCTTTGTAAACAGCCGCTCAAGGGCGCGAGTACGGTGACTTCAGAGAGAGAGAGAGAGAGAGAGAGAGAGAGAGAGAGAGAGAGAGAGAGTAGAAGAGCGGTAGGTGCTGGACAAGAATCATTTAGATACGTTCCAGTTCCTACGACCTCCTCTCTCGGCCATGATGTCATACGACCCGCCTCTGGAAAGTAGCGATGGGACCATAACGTTTAGTCAGGCATGGCTGCCTATAACGACGAGCCAGGTTACTCGTTACTGATAATAGAGCCCTCGGGGGGTTTCGAATTGAATTCGGAATTATTGGCATTAAAACGTCCTCCTGAACACTTGGGTTAGTATTAAGAGGTGTTCCGAGGGCTAAGGGTGTTCAATTTTTAAGCATGAAGGTAAACTATACTAATATATACGTATATATATATATTTATATATATGATATTCTATTTATATATATATATATATATGTATATATATTATATATATATATATATATATATATATATATATATATATATATATATATATATATATATATATATATAGGCTATATATGAAGCAAAAGAAATATATCTTTTATTATACCACAAACTAAAGAATAATACTTCAGATCAAGAACCTGCTTTGAAACTAGACTTGTTCTCATACCAAAAGAAAATGAAAGCGAATGAAAACGAGCAAAAAAGTAACTTCTGGAAAATACAATCTAAAAAACACTAAATAAAAAGTTAAAAAGGGGGTTTCTTGTACATCAACCCACACATTTAGAATATTAGTAAAGAGTCAGGAGTAGAGCATTCTACAAGGATCCAATGTAAAATTTTCATGAACTAAATTCTGATAAATATTTTAGAATGCTTTAATTAAGAATCCCAAACCCGTCTGCAAAGACGCCTAAATTAATTATAATCAACCTAAATGGAGCCCAACGCGAGATAACTGGGCCATTAAACCGTACTTTTAGAATGTCTCTCCTGATCTTGCAAAAACAAAAATAAAATGTCTGCCCAAAATTGTAGTTTTAGTCAGTTTCCTGTAAAATGTCCGTCCAAAATTGTAGCTTCAGACAGTTTCCTGTAAAATGTCTGTCCAATATTGTAGTTTCAGACAGTCTCCCGTAAAAGTCTGTCCAAAATTGTAGTTTAAGACAGTCTCCTGTAAAATGTTTGTCCAAAACTGTAGTTTTAGACTGTCTCCTATAAAATGTCTGCCCAAAATTGTAGTTTCAGATAGTTACCCGGATTTTCGATAAACTGCAATAAAGTATACGGTCAGAATGTCTCACTGAACTCGTAAAACAGCAATACATTTTACTTTCTGAATTTATCCTCAAACAGCAATAAACAGCAGTAAAACTTGCTTCCAGAATGTCTTATAATACTTAGATAGACAACAATGAAAAGCATTTCCAGAATGTCTCACCCAACTTTCATCAGTAGTAAAGCCCATTCCAGAATGTTTCATGGAAATTACATGAACACCCGGGAAATTTCCAGAATGACTCCTGGAATTTGAATAAAAATAAAGGAACTTCCAGAATCTCTCCGTGAACTTTCATAAGCAAAAATAGAAATTATTTCCAGAATGCACAAAAAGACAGTAAATTCTACAAACAAGGAAAAATTTGCCTCCAGTATCTTACAATACTTGGATAGACAACAATAAAATGAACTTCCAGTGTTTCACCCAGCTTTCATCAAAAATAAAACATATTTCCAGATTGTTTTATAAAATCACATGAAAACCCTGAAAATTTCCAGAATGACTCCAGGAATTTGAATTAACATTAAATGAACTTCCAGGATCTCTCAGTGGGCTTCCATAAGCACCAATCAAAAGTATTTCCAGAATGCACAAAAACCAGTAAATTCTACAAACAAGAGTAAGCTATATATCCAGAATGCCTTACATACTTGGACAGACAACAATAAAATGTAATTCCAGAACACTTCATCCAGCATTAAGAAAAAAATAAAACTGCTTCTAGAATGTTTCATGGCAATTAAACGAACTTCCTAACATTTCCAGAATGACTCCTGGAATTTGCATAAACAACCAGGATTTCTCACTGGAATTTTATAAACAACAATAAACAATTATTTCCAGAATGCATCCAAAGCAGTAAAACCTCTTTCCAGAACGCTTCATGGAACTCACAACCACATAAGCATCAATAAAACGCACTTCCCGAGAGCCTCATGGAACTTGAACCAACAATAATAAAAACCAGCTTCCAAAATGCATCACGAAATTTACAGCAACACCAATAAACCACTCCCAGAATGTCTCCTGGAACTTAACATCCCAGACAATAAAATCTTTTGTCGTCAGCGTGCCCCATGGAACCTGAACCAACAACAATGTGATGGCATTTTCTAATAATCTGCGGTATGACTTCACAAAAAGCGTGCGAGCGTGTGTCAGTGCGACCGTGCCATCTTCTCGATGGCAATTAAGAAATAATAGTTACATAGATAAAGTGCCTTATCATGTTTCTAAATTAGAAAACCCTGGATGCATGTTGACGCCGCAACAGGAGAGAGAGAGAGAGAGAGAGAGAGAGAGAGAGAGAGAGAGAGAGAGAGAGAGAGAGAGAGAGAGACATTATTTTTCAGAATCAGAGAACTCAATATAACAAAACAATCTTCTATAATTGGAGGACAAAGGAGAGCTGCTGACAGCACAATAATAAACGCAAACGCGGCCGATACAAAAGGAAGTATGTACGCATGCGCGCGCGCACACACACACACACATATATATATATATATATATATATATATATATATATATATATATATATATATAAATATTTTATATGTATAAATATATATATATATATATATATATAGAGAGAGAGAGAGAGAGAGAGAGAGAGAGAGAGAGAGAGAGAGAGAGAGAGAGAGAGAGAGAGAGAGAGAGAGAGAGAATTTATAAAACACTTAGCATTCATAATTTACGATTTTAGCTTAATAACAAATCCGCATGGCTCTGGTTACTTTAGAAGTTTACTTTTTAAGTACTGTTCCAAGAGTCAACAGTTAATATTGTATTACAAATAAGTACAATTAATAATAAAGAGAAGTAAACATATTAGTAGTCCCATAAATATATTACACGTGTGTATGTACAATATATATACAATATATATGCATATATATAATGCCGATTTTTACAAGTATTTCTTGAATTGGAATTTATGACAAGCTTACGAGGTTGTAATATTTATCTACGTAAATTCCATTCTTGATTACGCTCTTTGATATTCAAGAAGCACTTTTTGGCAAAAGTTGGAAAAACGACCATTATCTGTTTACTACCTTTCTAACGAATCAACGTTCCTATTTGTATCACATTGTTTAAAACATAAGTATTCAATGAAAAAAGTTATTTTAAGCTTAAATTCTTCTATCCCATCTTCATTTTAACCACAAGCACAGAAAGCTACAAATCCCACTGACAACAACAGCAAAAAAGTTTTAAAAAATTAAAAAATAAGACAAAGTAACCACAAGCACAGAGAGCTACAAATCCCATTGACAACAACAGCAAAAAAAAAGACAAAGTAATTACAAGCACAGAAAGCTACAAATCCCATACACAACAACAGCAAAAAAAAAAATAAATAAGACAAAGTAACCACAGGCACAAAAAGCTACAAATTCCATTGACAACAACAACAGCAAAAAAAAATAAGACAAAGTAACCACAGGCACAGAAAGCTACAAATTCCATTGACACCAACAGCAAAAGAAAGAAAAAAAAGACATATCAACCACAGGCACAGAAAGCTACAAATCCCATTGACAACAACAGCAAAAAAAAAAAAGTAAGACAATGTAACCACAAGCACAGAAATCACAAATCCCAAGAACAAAAGCAGCAAAAAAAAAAAAGACAGTAAAAATGAAAAAGCGACGAATAAACAGCACCTGATTCTCCAACTTAGGGAGATCGAGAAATTCATAGGACCACAAAAGTCAGTCGCAACTATTCCAATCAGACCAAAGTTTT